>NW_022265203.1:0-16830 GCF_002021735.2 Oncorhynchus kisutch
GAACTCCTTGGGGGAAATTAGCGCAGAGATGCATATGCTAACAACTTCGATCATTAAAGACCCCGAAGAATTTTTGGAATTTGTTTTTTCGGACCAATACGAAATTTCACATTTTCCTTCTTGAGTCAAGACATTGCCTTGGTGCAATGGAGGCGCCACCAAAAGTGGGTTCTACCCCCGGGTAATGTAATGTGTTTCTTGCAGCATTTACCACAGCCTATGGCCGCCTTGAACTGTACACCCTCATGGAACAGCTTCAGAGGCGGGTTCTTTACCACGACACAGACTCTGTGGTCTATGTAAGCAAACCGGGGGGAGTTGGACCCCCCACTTAGCAACTATCTTGGGGGTTTAACGAGTGAACTCGAAGAGGGTGACCATATTACAGAATGGTCCTCATGTGGTCCAAAAAGCTATGCTTTTAGGACTAAAGCCAATCACGTGGTGTTGAAAGCCAAAGGCGTGACTCAAAACTATGAAAATGCACCGCGTGTAAACTTGGAATCAATCACGCGCTTGGTCGAGGGGTTCGTAAAGGACAAGAATAGTGACTTGGAGATTTTGAGCTCCTACAACAAAATAGTGAGGGATAAAAAGGGGTTCCATCTAAGAAACGCACCACTCACTAAAAGATTCAGGGTAGTCTATGACAAGAGACAGCTATTGCCTGACGGTACCACATTGCCCTTTGGCTACTGACTTATGCTACAAGCCCCAGTGTGTCTTAAAGCTTAAGATATTATGACTGCTGTCGAGGGTTTTGACCCCCGGCTACAATTGCCTTTTTCAGCATTAATTGCCGGCCCTTCAAACAGTGGCAAAACTTTTTTTGTAAAAAGTATTTTAGAGAATTCTGAACATGTGTTATCTCAAAAGCCTGACAATATTGTATGGTGTTATTCATGTTACCAACCTCTGTATGATGAATTATTGAAGACAATAAAAATCAAGTTTGTTGAAGGAATACCCGATTCTCTGTCTGATGATGAACTTCTCCCCCCACATGTAAATAATCTGCTGGTTTTGGACGATATGCTATTTGCTGGTAGCGAACACCCTGAAATTGCACGAGCTTTTACCCAATATACTCATCATAGAAACCTGTCCGTGCTTTACTTGGTCCAGAATGTGTTTCACCAAGGTAAAAATAGTCGGACCATTAGCTTGAATGCCAACTACATGGTATTGTTTAAAAATCCTAGAGACAACTGCAAATTAGCACTCTAGCTCAGCAGATGTACCCTGGACGGAAATCATACTTTATGGAGAGCTATGAGGACGCTACCAAAGAGCCATTTTCTTATTTAATCGTGGATTTAAAAGCAAATACTCCAGAACACCTTAGGCTACGTACAGGGCTGTTTCCGGGGGAGAGGCCTGCTGCATACCTTCCTAAAAAGTAAACGCTATGTCTCTGCGTTTAAAAAGAAACCTCCCCCTCTTGAGAAGGCTAGTAGGTTCTACAGCTAAAGAACGGAAGGCCATCTTGGGTCGCTGTTCTTCAGATCTCATATTAGCCCTATGTGAGATTGCTTTGAATCTTCTCAAAGGACGCATTCCACTCACCCTGAACCAATTGAAAAAATTAAGGAGACAAAAGACAGCGATCAAACTCTTTGCCAATAAAAGGGCCAGTCTTCAAAAGAAAAGACATAGTATACAACAGTCTGGGGGTTTTCTTCTACCTTTACTCAGTATAGCCGTGCCCTTCATCACCAGCCTTATTGCGGCCAGACGTGGTGGTTGAACACGTGGGTGTGATGGCCACTAAAATGTACTTGGTGCCTCAACAAGAGTTGGATAGACTTAAAAAAACAAATGCAGGGTCCTGAAGATATCAGACAAACAGCGGAAAATGATTTGGATACGGCCATGAAGGATGTTTTGAACCGAAAAGGATTGAACCCCTATGATAAGATTCAAAAATACACAAACCTAATGCAAAGGTATTTGACTCGGGTAAAGCAAGGGGAGAGAGAGACTAACCATTTAACCCTTTCCCTACCGGACCCTTTAACAGATGTCGAACCTAACGATAGCCATGCCCCTGTAAGGCCTGTACCGTCGATCTTACCTAGTGGCGATAATATGTCGGGTGAAGCTCAAATGCCATTTGAAGATAAAGTTATGCATGACCTACTGACACATGTGCCTTTACGTAACAGGAAGAATGTTAAATACATTATGAACAAGATAAAAGACTCAAAGGGGATAGCTGCTTGGAACGACTCTGGAGAGTTTATCCTTCAGGGCTCTGTGGTTAGGGGGTCCCATATGCAGGACTTGCTTAAAAGTACCACGGCTGCCCACAAGGTTGCTGATGACCGAAGGCCTCCCGGCTGGCGTCAGTTTCTTAAGGCCCTGGCAATCCTCAACATCCCCCTCTCCGGTGTACCCAACCATAAGCTTCGTCAACAGATTCAAGCTTTAAAACAAAAGCCTTCAACGAGATACAGCACCCCTAAAGATGCCCCAACGACACCGGCCCCCATATGAAAGCGATGATGCTAACTCATTTACTCCCATGAACGTCTCAGGACCTTTTCCTAAACCCGATCTCTCGGCGTGGTTAGACTTTTGAAAATGACTTTTGAATGACTATGATTAAATTCAATAAATTTTTTATTTGAAAAATAAGCAAGTTAACATTTGTGGCATTCTTGAAACATATGACGTGAGCATACGCCTTGATTACGCGTTCTTAAAGGACACACATTTGAACACTTTTGATATTTTCTAACAAAACAAGATACAAGGTTATCATTACTTCTTAAATCATCCTTATAAAGAGACATAACATCTTCAAAAGAAACTCCCCGGGCTCTTTGGCACAGGTAAAATACACAGTGGTGACCGCATGTAGTGGAAAGGTTATCTTGCACTTGTTTGATGTTGTAGTAGATCTTTGTACCGTTTAGGGTCAAAAAATCTTTAATAGATTTAGGGAAATGTGAAAAACCGGGGGGAAAGCCATAGGAATCAAAAAAAGTTGAGATTTTTCGTCCACCTTCCTGTTCTAATGTCATAGCTAGCCAATGTTCACCAGGCATGTGTTTAGGATGGGTATTGACAATAAACATTGCAGGCCTCTCAGACCATATCTCCATAGGTAATTCATCACAAGCCAACACTCCACAAAATTGTTTTCCAATCAAGCGGCTCATGAGCCCGTCCAACTCTTGGGTATTCATGTCTTTGTTCAAAGGTCCTTAATAATAATCCACTAAGACCTGTCTTCGGGCATTCACTTCCAAGATTGAATCAGAGCATGCGTAAACAATCATGCTAACTGTACAGGCTAAAGGTGTACGGAAACGCATTTCCAGCCTGAGGTTACCTTGGGACACCACAGACAGATTTCCTGAGGTGTCATCATCAGGTGATAAATTGAAAGCATACAATGTGTAACCCTCTGCAAAATCATTTCTGTCAATAGGTAAAGAGAGATCTTTTAGATGTCGCCCTGTAGCCAGGAATAGATTGTAAAATTCTCGCACAGATATGTTGTTATTAAATTGTGGTTGGAAAGCCTTCGCCGGAACCTGACGTCCGTCCTGACAGAGCGCTACATACTCTGCATTGAAGTGCTGAAAATTAAAGGGTTTTTTATCTAAACTGCCCGTATTAGAGGCGTGATCAACCAGACCTATAACCACATATCTAGGTAAAGGGCCTAGAAATAGGTTTTCTTGACTGCAGATTCTACTGCCCACAGGTATGCTAAAGGTTTTCATGGTAATTCTTTGGAGAGGGTAAAGGGCATTTCCTTTCATCAAAGCATGTGAGTGACCCAGGCGCACGGCCGGAGATACAGATACTTTTTTAATAAAAAGGGTTGCCCCCAACACTTTCAAACTAAAATCCCCGTCTTGGGGAGACATCAGGCAAAAATCATCCTTGGCCCTGGTTAATTTTAATCTTAAATCAACCGAATTTAAGAGTAACCGTTCTTGAAAGAAAATGTCAGAGTGTATAGGGCCTAGCAAATGAAACTCTCGAGATTCGGCGCAGTAGCGAGCTCGTGCCGCTAGTCCTTTGTTTGCACCGGTGGAAGGGTCTGTCGATTCCATAGAGGCTCCTGCAGTATCCTTGCTAAACAGCCCGGCGCTAAATTGGGTTTTGAGAGTGTCTTCGGAGTAGTTTAGTAAACACTCCATGATGGCTCTATAAGGGTATGTAGCGCTGCTTTGACTGATTAGGCGTTCACCCAAAGTCACATCAACTTGGGAGAAAATGGTGGCCAAGGGGTAATTAATGAGACTCACTTTGGCATCGTCTGCAATATTAGACCCATCTCTTTTGGTCACTTTTAGACGTAAATGCACCAAGGTGTTGTTGAGGTCCAGATAGTTGTCACCATGGCCTGGTATGAAAAATTCGATAGGCCCGTTATCGGTAATAGCAGAGAGAGGGGCTATCTCCACATAACTGGATCTATCTATTGAATGCTGCGTTAACGGTGCCGTGAAAAGATCAAGTTCTGTCTTTATAGCTTCAGAGGACATTCGATGTAAAAGAGCCATGTCACTTATTCTTTTAGAAAATACTTCCTAGTATTCTTTTAGCCTGTTTTGGTACAGACCTCCTCACTTTACCCCGTCTTTGACTTACTGAGGTTCTTTTAACAGTTAACCGAAGCTTTTTAGGTGCAGGTCTACGCCTTAAACCAGGGGGTCTCTTTTTTGGCCTTCGAGACAATATCATAAGCCCCGAGCCTTCTTGATGCTCCACCTCTGGTGACGCCCTTCGGGTCATAGCATTGGCTACAACCTCACTTACTATATTTTTAGCCGCTGATTTTAAATGTGGTTTGGCTATGCTGAAGCCTCTCTTCATAAACGGTAAAACCATCCTGAAGAGGTTACGGAATATACCTCCTATCCCCGAACCATACATTGTCGGCGCTCCATGATATCCTGGTAGTCCATTACCCACTTGATCCACATAGTATGAAACATAACGGTTAGGGTCGAGCTGATGGTGCTCCATAACCCTTTTATTTGTATTATGTTTATAAATATAATACAGCTATTATATATGTAGAGAGGTTTTGGTGGGTCTAAAGTGGAGTTTTACAATCGTTTTACCATAAGTAAATTCAATGTTTTCGTTCTGATCCGTTTTAAGCTCAACCAGAATGTTTTCAATATAGTTCTTGCTGACATGTACGTAGTGCGGCTTGTCATAATTGACAGTGACGATGTCCCCATCCTTGCCGTCTATATGAACTGTTCGCAGGAGGGGCACACAGCTGTCTCCGACCCTTTGATAGGTTATGATGTCGGTATAGACAAATATGTTGTAAAAGCCTGCATGTATATCCGCAGGGAATGGGAATAATTTATCGTTCACATACGTCCATTTATTGGGACCCATCCCCAACATGTAGGATAAATTACCGCTGGTCTTTATACCTCCGTTAGCAGGCCCTGAGATTTGTATCCTTTTATGGATTGGATTGTAGAATAGGAATATTTCCATCTTGTTCAGGGTTAGGTGTTCATTCAACTCTGAGACGATCCTGTCGACGGTTCTATAGAAACCTTTTTTAAGCTTAATAAGTTTCGCAGGTTCCGAGAACCTTTTGCAATAAAAATCACGGTCCTTAGCTTTGATATTATACCAACTATGGGGGTATGTAATCTCGCTGAGACCTACTTCCCAAGCCTCTGATAACTCTATAGGCTTTGGAAAATTGGTTGTATACTTCGAACTCTGATTATTACGATATATCTGTGCCGACGCATTACTGGGGAGAGTCAGGTAGAAGCCGCTGTGTTCCATGATGCCCAACTGTGTACACGCGAATGATGCGCTAGTTATCATGACTAGGGGTTTAAATTAACCCCCGTTGCCTCCACCACATCCTGCTCCAATACCCAACTGTTGAACTTTTGAGGCCAGTTTTTCCAGCGGACCAGCAACCATTTTTTACCCTTTTCTCTCTTCTGATCTAGAATCTCCTCCACGTGAAAGACTTGTCTTTACCCAACTGGACCTTCTGTAATTCCTTCTCATAAAAAGATCCCTCTATAAGATCCCCGTCATAATCTTTTAATTTGTAGACCGGCGGAATGCGTGGCAGACATTCGGTAACGGTAAACAACTCCGAGCTAAAGCCTTGTTCGTATTTTTTGTCGAAAACACCCCTCAACTTTGATATACGCACCAAGTCACCCACTAGGAATTTAAAAGTCATTTTTTTCTTACGGCGAAGTGGGAACAAACCATACATATTTTAAAGACTTGAAAAGAGTTTCCGAAGAGACCTCCGAGGGCTTCATACGTATAGTCTTATGGTAGCTGTGGTTGTAACCGTTTACTAAATCCTGAACTATGTCTGTATATCGGTTGGTGTTGTGAGCTGTAAAATAGCGCCACATCCGCTCTTTCAAAGTCCTATTAAAGCGTTCCACAACCGAAGCTTTCAAATCAGAGCCTGTAGCAAAATGTACTATATTATACTTATTCATTAGCTTCTGAAATGTTTGATTAAAAAATTATTTTCCGCCATCCGTCTGCACTTTCTTGGGGGCGCCTCCTGCCTTCAAGATCGATTCAAAGGCCCTGGTCACCTCTGCCCCGCTCTTATTTTTTAACACCCTTACATAGGCTAATTTAGAGAAAATATCTATAACCGTTAGCATGTAGCGATTTCCATCATTTTTATCGGCAAGGGACTGCATGTCACATAGATCCGCCTGAAATTGGGATAATGGATGCGTAGAAAAAACTCTATTTCTTGGAAAATGTTTTCTTACAGGTTTATGTAGAGTGTAGGCATCTTGCTCTGATAACCATTCATTCACTTTAGCATCGCTTAACAGACTACCTGTTTCTTCGACTATAGCTCTCTGTAAACGCTCTTTACCCCCATAAGACCCGGGGTTAGAGGGATTATAATATATGTTTTTCAACAGCTGCTCAGCCATCCTTCTTGCCTCTCTGAGGTACAATAACTGTAATGAGCCACTTTCATATAACGACAACATTTCAGTTTGTGAATTTTTATTTTAAGAATGCAACAATTATTACGTATACAGACAATTCAGGATTTGTTGCAAGATACAAGTCCCCGTTTTCTCAACAATCACAGCATGCAACACCCTGTATATATTGTTTAGATTTACAGGTTTGTTTCGCTGAATTTTTAAAACACACACGTCTGATATATAAGTATATAAACAACAAATATGATACACATTCACATTAAAGGGTGGTTCAAACAAATAATGTAAAATCTTAGCCAAAGTTATTTCTAGTTCTTCAGAATCCTCAACAAGCCTTGATACCATATGTGACCATTGTAAACTCTCGCCCGTATGTCGGACATGTTTCATGATTTGCTCCATTTTTAACACACGCTCTACAATAACCCCTGTATTGTGGGTTGTGTAGAACTTTACATTGTTCACTTTATTTTCAATAATCTGATGCATAACATTTGTAAGGTCTCTCAAAAGAAAAAATGTATTTATTCGCTCAAACATCGTAGACACATAGTTACCCATAGCTCTAAATAAACAAAATGTCACTCGGTCTCTTGGGATTTATTGAGCCAGAAAAGCATCACATCAGCCATCACAGCTTCCCTGTATTTGTTGTCGTCCACCAGGGTGTGTCGGATTTCTTTGAGTTTCTCATGGATGAAGAGGGCCTCCTTCAGTTCATGTAGGAAGGCTTCGGTTACCCCGTAAACTCTAGGGATAGACGGCGCAATACCCATAGACTCCAGGGCGATGACCAGCGCTGGTATAAAACGGCAGGACCACAGTCTTTTCACCAGCTCCTCAAAATGATTGAAAAAGTAGTATCTAGGAGGGTCGTAGAGGCAAGGATGACGACGCTGGCTGGGATGATTGATCTCACAGCCGATGCATTTTTCTCGTATATATTCGCCAATCACCACGTTTAAAAGTGTAGCTACAGAGGCCTTGATTGTATCCACAAAAACAGTACTGGCCACCCCATCAAACACATCCTCAGGCTGGGTAAATGTCGGGGGTGTCACGGGTCTTGCCAGGGGTGCGTAGAGTGTAGGGCTTCGTGGCATAGAGTCTTTAGTGTCGGGCCCCCATGACGTAGTGGCTTCCTCGTAGATGGTCTGGAGATCCATGGTGTATGCTGAAATGAAGAACTGTCTGCTTTTTTTCTTTTTATTGTAGAACAAGGCCCTTGGGTATCTGGGGGGGCGGGGTTAAAGCATCCGCTTACTTAGTTTTCTTCTGACGCTGTATCTTCTTGAGGCTCTTTTGCATCGTAATCTTTACGATTCGTATATATTATGCACTTCTTTAAATGAACAAGGCTCTGACGCTGTTGGCTCTGTACAAAGAGAGCATCCAACGGTTGCAACATTTTCAATTCCAGTACATCCCAACTGTTAAAAGGAATAAGCAGACGCAGTCGGGTATCCCCAGTCAGGCCACCACCCCTAAGTTTGTGGTTTCGGATTGCCTCGGTGCCGATATAGAACTCCACGCTGCCGCACGGTCGGCCATTCTTTCTTTGTATTTTCACCCTGTGAAATATTTGTCCTGAGGAGTCCGGGGTACCTTCCCAACGGGTCTCGTGGCCCGTGAACACACTATACCCCTTGGTGATAAGGCTCAGTTCAGGACACACAACCTTGCGAAAAACCGACCAGTCTTCAACACCATATTCCAAGCCTACAGTCTGGTCTGTATATTCTTCTCCTTCATCTACCGTATAGAGGGTCACTCTACAGGCCAGGTAATCAAACCGATACCCCCACTGCTGGCCATTAGACATCAACACTTGATCTGTCAGAGCATTTGCTGGCGGTATTTGGGTTCTATACACATTTAAAAAACGTTTTTTTGGCGCATCATATATTGCTGGTTGATACTTTGCCCTTGCTCTATGGGCAACCCGAAGGCCTGTTTCAGTTGTTACAGTCATCACTGCTTTGGTACCGATCCCAAATTCCATGGTTATTCTTAAGATCTTGTGCACTCTTAAACAGGTATTGTTCAGCGGCTTTATAAGGGGCCTTAACCAACCCAAACCGTGAGAAACAGTAACAGGTTGACCTGACACATGGTCACTTACTCAACCCAGGGCATGCACCCTTCTACATGACATAGGGTCATAAATCATTACATAGGGTCATAAATCAGGCTTGGGTCATCAATCATTAACGGCCTGTCAAAGGGACCCTTACTCACCCCATAGCCCCCACCTAACCAGGCTTGTCTATCAGGCTTGGGTCATCAATCATTAACGGCCTGTCAAATGGACCCTTACTCACCCCATAGCCCCCACCTAACCAGGCTTGCCTGACCAGAAGACATGCACACGTCATCACTACATAGGGTTCACATAGAGTTCACATAGGTTCACATAGGGTCATCAATCAAAATTTTGACCCGTGACATCTACTTTATTCTCTCTCACCTGTTTCAGGACAGACAGACAGACCGTCTAGAGACGTCGTAGAGGAGAGGAGAGATGAGAGAGAAAGGAGAGATAGAGGAGATATGAGAGAGAGAGAGAGAGAGAGAGGAGATATGAGAGAGAGAACTTGTCTAGTCCTAGTGCTGAGAGAGAGAGGAGAGAGAACCTGTCTTGTCCTAGTGCTGAGAGAGAGAGGAGAGAGAACCTGTCTTGTCCTAGTGCTGAGAGAGAGAGGAGAGAGAACCTGTCTTGTCCTAGTGCTGAGAGAGAGGAGAGAGAGGAGAGGAGATATGAGAGAGAGAGATGAGAGAGAGAGGAGAGAGAACTTGTCTTGTCCTAGTGCTGAGAGAGAGAGGAGAGAGAACCTGTCTTGTCCTAGTGCTGAGAGAGAGAGGAGAGAGAACCTGTCTTGTCCTAGTGCTGAGAGAGAGGAGAGAGAGGAGAGGACATATGAGAGAGAGAGAGAGAGAGAGAGAGAGAGAGAGAGAACTTGTCTTGTCCTAGTGCTGAGAGAGAGAGGAGAGAGAGAGGAGAGAGAGAGGAGAGAAGAGAGGAGAGATCAGAGAGAGAGGAGAGAGAACTTGTCTTGTCCTAGTGCTGAGAGAGAGAGGAGAGAGAATTGGTCTTGTCTTAGTGCTGAGAGAGAGAGGAGAGAGAACTGGTCTTGTCCTAGTGCTGAGAGAGGGAGGAGAGAGAACTGGTCTTGTCCTAGGACTGAGAGAGGGAGGAGAGAGAGAGAGGAGAGAGAACTTGTCTTGTCCTAGGACTGAGAGAGAGGAGAGAGAACTGGTCTTGTCCTAGGACTGAGAGAGAGGAGAGAGAACTGGTCTTGTCCTAGGACTGAGAGAGAGGAGAGAGAACTGGTCTTGTCCTAGTGCTGAGAGAGGGAGGAGAGAGAGAGAGGAGAGAGAACTGGTCTTGTCCTAGGACTGAGAGAGAGGAGAGAGAACTGGTCTTGTCCTAGGACTGAGAGAGAGGAGAGAGAACTGGTCTTGTCCTAGGACTGAGAGAGAGGAGAGAGAACTGGTCTTGTCCTAGGACTGAGAGGGGAGGAGAGAGAACTGGTCTTGTCCTAGGACTGAGAGAGAGGAGAGAGAACTGGACTTGTTCTAGGACTGAGAGAGAGGAGAGAGAACTGGTCTTGTCCTAGGACTGAGAGAGAGGAGAGAGAACTGGTCTTGTCCTAGGACTGAGAGAGAGGAGAGAGAACTGGTCTTGTCCTAGGACTGAGAGAGAGATGAGAGAGAACTGGTCTTGTCCTAGGACTGAGAGAGAGGAGAGAGAACTGGTCTTGTCCTAGGACTGAGAGAGAGGAGAGAGAACTGGTCTTGTCCTAGGACTGAGAGAGAGGAGAGAGAACTGGTCTGAGTGTTTGGGCTGTATGTGGTGTATGTATGTACTGGGTTTCTCTGTGTGTGTGTGTGTGTGTGTGTGGTGTGTGTGATAAGGTTGATTGAATGACCGTGTCATTGAGAAGGTCAACCATCTCCTCACCACCATGTTCCCTTTTCATTACTAATCCTGTTCAGCTATTAAACCTCTCTCTGTCTCTCTCTGTCTCTCTGTCTCTCTGTCTCTCTCTGTCTCTCTGTCTCTCTCTCTCTCTCTCTCTCTCTCTCTCTCTGTGTCTCTCTGTCTCTCTCTCTCTCTCTCTCTCTCTCTCTCTCTCGTCGGAGTGCATGCTGGGAGTGCATGCTGGGAGTGAGTCGTCAAGCAGGGGTGATTGTGAGAGCGAATGGAATTTCTTTTTTCACTCTATTGGGTTTTTGTATGTATATATATATATATATTGATTAGTTTAGTTGTTTTAAGGGTATCTTGTTTAAACTATCAATAAGCACGTATAGGGGTGGTGGGATCTTTGAGGTTGGTTTTTCGCGAGGGCACAACCAGCGGGTGGGGCTGGTTGCTATGGCCACTCGCGGAAATGGAGAGTTTGAAAAACTTAGTCGGAGGCATGGAGTAAAGATTCCTGCTGCGACAGGGTGTTCAGTGGAAGAATGTAGCTTGGCTGTGGGTGCTATCATTGGGTATGATAGCATCAAATCAGCCTCAAGGATGAATAGCGCTGTAGTGATATTCTTAGATTCAATTGAAAAGGTGAATAAAATAGTTGAGAGGGGTGTTGTGTTGCGGGAGACACAGACGCCGGTATTTCCGCTTATGAATCCTGCGAAGAAAGTCATGCTTTCTAACGTGCCACCATTTGTTAGAGATGAAGTGTTAGAGCGAGAGTTATCGCGCCATGGTCAAATAGTATCTACAATAAAGAAGGTTCTTTTTGGATGCAAATCTCCGTTGTTGAAACATGTCGTGTCTCATAGGAGACAAGTGCATATGATTTTAAAAAAGGAAGGAGATGAACTGAATTTAGCGTTTAGCTTTAAGATTGATGGATTTGATTATGTCTTCTATGCATCTACTGAATCAATGAAATGCTTTGGATGTGGAAGAGAGGGGCATTTGGTGCGTAGTTGTCCCGAAAATGAGCGCGCTGAGCCTGGTAGTAGTTTTAGTGCGAGTGCAACTAACGCACCACCGCGAGGGAATGAACATAATAAGGGTACAGGAGAAGAGAGAAGGTGGGCAGATGTGGTTGGAAAAGCAGGAGAGGAAGGCAGTGTGGATACGGGGGCAATTGTGGTAGATCAGAACAAAGAGGGAGGGGAAACAGTAGGTGAGATTGCGACTGCTGTCGCTGAGGTGGTGTTGGAAAATGAAATTGGAAGTCAAGAGGAGATTGAAATAATGGAAAAGGAAGCGGATGTTTTCAAAATACCGAGGAGTAAAAGGAAGAATTTAAGGGGTGGTGAAGGGTCTAATTCTAAGAGAACAACGGAGAAAGGTAGAGTTTGATAAATCAATTGAAGATGAACAAGGTGTAGAGATGGTGGAGTATTCTTCTGGGGAGGATAGTGAGAGTGAGTCGTCTGACGCTTCACAACAATATAGTGAGATAAATGGGGTGGAAGGGAGGTATGGGATCGAGAGGATACGTCAATTTTTGAAGTTGACAAAAGGGAAGAAATATATGCAGGATTACAATGTAACTGATTTTTTCCCTGAACGTGAATTGTTTATTGAATCAGCAAAGTTTCTGATGTCAAAAATTACAGGGGGAAGTTTGAAAAGCCCTGAAATTGCTAGACTCAAGAAAGTGGTCACAAGAGTGATAAGTGATGTAAATTCTAAAGAAAATGAAAGAGTTCAGTTGCAGTCTTAACTCTGTAAAGAGATGTGGTGGCTGGATCTTCCTCTGTATATTTTTTTTATCCATGAGCAGTTTTAAGATTTCTTCTTTAAACGTAAATGGGGCAAGAGATGTTAAAAAAAGAGCCATGGTGTATGAGTTAATTAGGGGAAAGGGAAGTGACATCATTTTTCTACAAGAAACGCATAGTAATTTGGAAAATGAAGTTATGTGGCAACAGGAGTGGGGGGGGACAGTGGTGTGTAGTCATAAAAACTCAAAAAGTGGGGGTGTGGTTATCTTGTTCTCAAAAGGGTTTTTGCCATTGTCATATGAGGTTGAAGAGGTAGTTGAGGGGAGGTTATTAAAAGTTAGAGCAAGGTATGAAAACATCACTATGTGTCTGATAAATGTATATGCCCCAGTGGTGACAGTTGAGAGGGTATGTTTTTTAGAGACACTATCAAATACCATTGAGAAATGTAACAAAGAAGATTATTTGTTTATTGCTGGGGATTTTAACTGCACAGTTAGTGATTTAGATAGAAATCACCAAGAACCTCATATAGCCTCAAGGATGTTTTTAAAACGCCTCATTGTAACAAATGAATTGTGTGATATTTGGCGGAGTCAACATGGAGGAACAAGGCAGTACACCTGGGCGCATGTGAGAGAGAACATCATTTCTATGGCCAGGTTAGATAGGTTTTATGTTTTTGAGCATCAATCTCAGGTCTGTAAATCAAGTGTGATAACTCCAGTGGGATTTTCTGATCATTGTTTAATAACAGAGGTGGTGTTCATTAACGATGTAAAACCCAAAAGCGCATACTGGCATTTTAATATAACTTTATTGAGTGATGCTCACTTCAGGAAATGTTTCAGTTTTTTTTGGGAGAGGTGGAGGTCTCAAAAGGCCAGTTTTGTATCCATTCAACAGTGGTGGGATATAGGGAAAATACAGATTCAACAATTTTGTAATCAATACACGAGGAATGTCACCAAAGATATCACCAGATCAATGAAAGCCCTAGAGATTGAAATAGTGGAACTCATGACGTTGGTTGAGACCACAGGAGATCGAGGCCATACTCAGGCCCTCAAGAGGAGAAAAACTGCATTGGCAGACCTGCTGGGTATCAGAGCACAGGGGGCACTGGTGAGAAGTACATTTCAGGGAATATCTGAAATGGATGCCTCATCCAAATTTTTCTTTGGTTTAGAGAAAAAGAATGGACAAAGAAAAATTATTCATTGTCTCAAATCAGCTGTTGGACAAGAGCTCACTAGCCCTAGTGAAATTAGAAAGAGGGCAGTAGAGTTCTATGCTGAGCTCTACAAGTGTGAGTACAAAGAGGACAAAACAGTGACACAGCAGTTCTTTGATGGGCTCCCAAAGGTGGCTGCAGAAGCTCAGGTTGAGCTTGAGCAACCATTGTCTTTGCAGGATTTATACACTGCATTAAAAGGCATGGAAAATGGAAGGGCACCAGGCATTGATGGGCTTCCCGTTTACTTTTTTAAGTCTTTTTGGGCTATGTTGGGAGAGGATTGGTTAGAAGTAGCTAATGATAGTTTAACCGGAGGGTTACTACCAATAAGCTGAAGAAGGGCTGTCCTCACCCTACTGCCCAAAAAGGGTGACCCGAGGGAGGTGAAGAACTGGAGGCCGGTGGCTTTATTGTGCACTGATTATAAGATATTGTCAAAAGCTTTGTCCAACAGGCTGAGGGAGGTGATGGGGCAAATCATACATACGGATCAGTCCTACTGTGTTCCTGGCAGGCAGATAGGGGATAACATTTCTCTGATTCGTGATTTTTTGGACGTCTCTAGGGCTATTGGGTTGGATGCTGGTCTAATTTCAATTGATCAGGAAAAGGCATTTGACCGAGTTGAACATCAATATTTATGGCACACGTTTGAGGCGTTTGGGTTCAGCTCTGGTTTTATTGCCATGATAAAGGTGATATATGGTGACATTGAAAGTGTATTGAAAGTTAACGGTGGTTTGAGTGCTCCTTTTAAAGTGTGTAGAGGTATTAGGCAGGGATGTTCTATGTCAGGGATGTTATATGCCATTGCTATAGAGCCACTACTAAATAGCATTAGAAGTCGCATTGCAGGGGTGTGCCTTTCAGAGGATGTTCCTCCTATTCGTCTCTCAGCCTATGCTGATGATGTAGTTGTGCTAGTGAAAAATCAAGCGGAGGTGGATAGCTTGGGTCTAATGGTTGATCGTTTTAGGGGAATATCCTCTGCAAAGGTAAATTGGGAAAAGAGTTGTGCGTTACAGATTGGAGAATGGTCTGGAGGGATCATGGCTTTGCCAGGGGGGCTAGAATGGTGTAAGGGAGGTTTTAAGTATCTTGGAGTATACCTAGGAGATGAGGGGACTATGGAAAAAAATTGGAGTGGGGTGGTTGAAATGGTGGAAGGGAGGATGAGGAGATGGCGTTGGTTATTATCTCGTATGTCATATAGGGGGCGCACTATTATAGTTAACAATGTGATTGCATCTGCACTGTGGCATCGGTTGTCAGTTTTAGAACCACCATCTGGCCTTCTGGCTAAGATACAGGCAATTATTGTGGATTTCTTTTGGGATAAATATCACTGGGTTCCACAAAGTGTTTTGTATTTGTCAAAAGAAGAGGGGGGACAAGGTCTTGTACATCTTGCTAGTAGGGCTGCTGCTTTCCGGTTTCAGTTTATTCAAAGGTTACTTTATGGACCGGAAAATGTGGTGTGGAGAGGGGTGGCAGGTCTTATATTACAACGGGTTGGAGGATTAGGTTTAAAGAAGGCTTTATTTCTGGTTGATAGTAGCCAGATTTCTAGGGAGGGAGTACCTCCGTTTTACAGAGGACTTCTCAGAGTGTGGAGCATAATGAAGGTGTCCAGACGAACTTCAGTGGAGTCAGTGCATTGGCTGTTGGAGGAACCTCTGGTGTATGGGGCAAGACTGGATTGTACAACTGCAGCTGTTCCACATTTCTCCAAGATTCTGGTGAAGGGGAAAATCATCACCTTAAGACAGTTAATGGCCATGGCTGGGCCCGCCTTAATGGATAGAAGACGGGTGGCAGAACATTTGGGGATGAGGTCGGAAAGGATTGTCGGACAAATGCTGGGGAGCTGTAGGAAGGCTTTGTCAGCGGAAGAATGGGGTATGCTTAGTAGCCACAAGAAGAAGGTACAAGATGAAGACGTCTCATTTCCAAGACTAGGGATTACACCAGGTATCCCAGAGTCAGAAAGAAAGGCGTTATTGCTGGATTTGAGAGGGTTGGAGGAGGTGGGTTTGGATGAGGTGAATGGGAAGGACTTGTATAGGGGGTGTGTCAAGGTGTTGAATAAAGATAAATTGAAAAATAGAAAAGACACTCCATGGAGGGTAAAATTGGGCATTGATGATAGGGTAAAGCCAGCATGGAGGGCACTGTACAAACCACCGTTACAAAAGGGTACTGGTGATATGCAATGGAGGGTTTTACATGGCATCATTGCAGTTAATGCTTTTGTATCTGTTATTAATTCAGATGTTAGAGATGGATGTCCTTTTTGTAATATAAGAGAAACCATTTTTCACTGTTTTATGGAGTGTGAGAGGATAAAACCTCTATTGGAAATGATGGAATCTTTGTTTAAAGCTGTAGGGGAATTTTTCAATAACACTGTTTTTATTTTGGGGTTTCAATATAGTAAACAACAGAAAAGAAAATGTCAAATGTTAAATTTTATTTTGGGACAAGCTAAGATGTCAATTTTTCTGAGTAGAAAACACAAGATAGAAACGGGATATGGGAAGGATGTAAGATGTGTTTTTAAAGGATTAGTGAAAGCAAGAATAAAAGTAGATTTTGAGTTCTTTTCAGCTGTAAAAGATCTCCTATTATTTGAGGAGAAGTGGGCCTACGAAAGAGCGCTTTGTTTGTAGAGGAGGGGCAATTATTTTTTTCTGATGAATAAGTTGAATGTATATGTTATGTATGTATTTTTGTTTAGGAATTACATTTGTTGTTTCATTTCTGAAAAGGCAGTGTGTCTTTTTAATTTTTATTTTATGTTAACACTTGAGTAAAAAATAAAGGTTTTAATAAAAACTCAAAAACTCTCTCTCTCTGTCTCTCTCTCTCTCTCTCTCTCTCTCTCTCTCTCTCTCTCTCTCTCTCTCTCTCTCTCTCTCTCTCTCTCTGTCTCTCTCTCTCTCTCTCTCTCTC
>NW_022265204.1:0-7500 GCF_002021735.2 Oncorhynchus kisutch
CCTTTCCTCTGGACCTAATGCTCGCGCCTCATGAATTTGGAGTTTGTGACTAACGCGTGAACAAAAAGGAGGTATTTGGACATAAATTATGGATTTTATCGAACAAAACAAACATTTATTGTGGAACTGGGATTCCTGGGAGTGCATTCTGATGAAGATCATCAAAGGTAAGTGAATATTTATAATGTTATTTCTGACTTCTGTTGACTCCACAACATGGCGGGTATCTGTATGGCTTTTTTTTTTATGTCTGAGCGCTGTACTCAGATTATTGCATGGGGTGCTTTTTCCGTAAAGTTGATTTGAAATCTGACACAGCGGTTGCATTAAGGAGGAGGGGCTGAGGAACGGGTTGGGGAAACCCTAGTCTAAATCACCTCCAGGGTTAGGCAACGTGAATCAGTAGTCCAGTACCATCTACCAAGAACACCCTCCACAGATATAACTAGTGCCGTGGTGGGGGTGGTAAAGACAGCTGGTGGACTGGTTGGGGTGAATGATTTTATTTTTTTTATTTTTTTATTTCACCTTTATTTAACCAGGTAGGCTAGTTGAGAACACCTTTATTTAACCAGGTAGGCTAGTTGAGAACACCTTTATTTAACCAGGTAAGCCAGGTTGAGAACACCTTTATTTAACCAGGTAGGCTAGTTGAGAACAAGTTCTCATTTGCAACTGCGACCTGGCCAAGATAAAGCATAGCAGTGTGAGCAGACAACAAAGAGTTACACATGGAGTAAACAATTAACAAGTCAATAACACAGTAGAAACCAAAGGGGGAGTCTATATACCATGTGTGCAAAAGGCATGAGGAGGTAGGCAAATAATTCCAATTTATGCAGATTAACCACTGGAGTTGATGAAATGATCAGTATGGTCTGTAAGGTAGAGATATTGGTGTGCAAAGAGCAGAAAAGTAAGATAAATAAAACAGTATGGGATGAGGTAGGTGAAAAGGGTGGGCTATTTACCAATAGACTATGTAACGCTTGCAGCGATCGGTTAGGTGCTCAGATAGCTGATGTTTGAAGTTGGTGAGGGAGATAAAGTCTCCAACCTTCAGCGATTTTTGCAATTCGTTCCAGTCACAGGCAGCAGAGTACTGGAACGAAAGGCGGCCAAATGAGGTGTTGGCTTTAGGATGATCAGTGAGATACACCTGCTGGAGCGCGTGCTACGGATGGGTGTTGCCATCGTGACCAGTGAGCTGAGATAAGGCGGAGCTTTACCTAGCATAGACTTGTAGATGACGCTGGAGCCAGTGGGTCTGGCGACGAATATGTAGCGAGGGCCAGCCGACTAGAGCATACAAGTCGCAAGTGGTGGGTGGTATAAGGTGCTTTAGTGACAAACGGATGGCACTGTGATAGACTGCATCCAGTTTGCTGAGTAGAGTGTTGGAAGCCATTTTGTAGATGACATCGCCGAAGTCGAGGATCGGTAGGATAGTCAGTTTTACTAGGGTAAGCTTGGCGGCGTGAGTGAAGGAGGCTTTGTTGCGGAATAGAAAGCCGACTCTTGATTTGATTTCGATTGGAGATGTTTGATATGAGTCTGGAAGGAGAGTTTGCAGTCTAGCCAGACACCTAGGTACTTATAGACGTCCACATATTCTAGGTCGGAACCATCCAGGGTGGTGATGCTAGTCGGGCATGCGGGTGCAGGCAGCGACCGGTTGAAAAGCATGCATTTGGTTTTACTAGCGTTTAAGAGCAGTTGGAGGCCACGGAAGGAGTGTTGTATGGCATTGAAGCTTGTTTGGAGGTTAGATAGCACAGTGTCCAAAGACGGGCCGAAAGTATATAGAATGGTGTCGTCTGCGTAGAGGTGGATCAGGGAATCGCCCGCAGCAAGAGCAACATCATTGATATACACAGAGAAAAGAGTCGGCCCGAGAATTGAACCCTGTGGCACCCCCATAGAGACTGCCAGAGGACCAGACAGCATGCCCTCCGATTTGACGCACTGAACTCTGTCTGCAAAGTAGTTGGTGAACCAGGCAAGGCAGTCATCCGAAGAACCGAGGCTCCTGAGTCTGCCGATAAGAATATGGTGATTGACAGAGTCGAAAGCCTTGGCAAGGTCGATGAAGACGGCTGCACAGTACTGTCTTTTATCGATGGCGGTTATGATATCGTTGAGTACCTTGAGTGTGGCTGAGGTGCACCCATGACCGGCTCGGAAACCAGATTGCACAGCGGAGAAGGTGCGGTGGGATTCGAGATGGTCAGTGACCTGTTTGTTGACTTGGCTTTCGAAGACCTTAGATAGGCAGGGCAGGATGGATATAGGTCTGTAACAGTTTGGGTCCAGGGTGTCTCCCCCTTTGAAGAGGGGGATGACTGCGGCAGCTTTCCAATCCTTGGGGATCTCAGACGATATGAAAGAGAGGTTGAACAGGCTGGTAATAGGGGTTGCGACAATGGTGGCAGATAGTTTCAGAAATAGAGGGTCCAGATTGTCAAGCCCAGCTGATTTGTACGGGTCCAGGTTTTGCAGCTCTTTCAGAACATCTGCTATCTGGATTTGGGTAAAGGAGAACCTGGAGAGGCTTGGGCGAGGAGCTGCGGGGGGGGGCGGAGCTGTTGGCCGAGGTTGAAGTAGCCAGGCGGAAGGCATGGTCAGCCGTTGAGAAATGCTTATTGAAGTTTTCGATAATCATGGATTTATCAGTGGTGACCGTGTTACCTAGCCTCAGTGCAGTGGGCAGCTGGGAGGAGGTGCTCTTGTTCTCCATGGACTTCACAGTGTCCCAGAACTTTTTGGAGTTGGAGCTACAGGATGCAAACTTCTGCCTGAAGAAGCTGGCCTTAGCTTTCCTGACTGACTGCGTGTATTGGTTCCGGACTTCCCTGAACAGTTGCATATCACGGGGACTATTCGATGCTATTGCAGTCCGCCACAGGATGTTTTTGTGCTGGTCGAGGGCAGTCAGGTCTGGGGTGAACCAAGGGCTGTATCTGTTCTTAGTTCTGCATTTTTTGAACGGAGCATGCTTATCTAAAATGGTGAGGAAGTTACTTTTAAAGAATGACCAGGCATCCTCAACTGACGGGATGAGGTCAATGTCCTTCCAGGATACCCGGGCCAGGTCGATTAGAAAGGCCTGCTCACAGAAGTGTTTTAGGGAGCGTTTGACAGTGATGAGGGGTGGTCGTTTGACTGCGGCTCCGTAGCGGATACAGGCAATGAGGCAGTGATCGCTGAGATCCTGGTTGAAGACAGCGGAGGTGTATTTGGAGGGCCAGTTGGTCAGGATGACGTCTATGAGGGTGCCCTTGTTTACAGAGTTAGGGTTGTACCTGGTGGGTTCCTTGATGATTTGTGTGAGATTGAGGGCATCTAGCTTAGATTGTAGGACTGGCGGGGTGTTAAGCATATCCCAGTTTAGGTCACCTAACAGAACAAACTCTGAAGCTAGATGGGGGGCGATCAATTCACAAATGGTGTCCAGGGCACAGCTGGGAGCTGAGGGGGGTCGGTAGCAGGCGGCAACCGTGAGAGACTTATTTCTGGAGAGAGTAATTTTCAAAATTAGTAGTTCGAACTGTTTGGGTATGGACCTGGAAAGTATGACATTACTTTGCAGGCTATCTCTGCAGTAAACTGCAACTCCTCCCCCTTTGGCAATTCTATCTTGACGGAAGATGTTATAGTTGGGTATGGAAATCTCTGAATTTTTGGTGGCCTTCCTGAGCCAGGATTCAGACACAGCAAGGACATCAGGGTTAGCAGAGTGTGCTAAAGCAGTGAGTAAAACAAACTTAGGGAGGAGGCTTCTGATGTTGACATGCATGAAACCAAGGCTTTTTCGATCACAGTGATGATGGATGGAGAGGGAAAATGGACCAGGAGAGATATTAGGTCCACAGATAGAGATCATCTGATCATCGCAACTCATTCTGGAACTCATTCTGGAACTCATTCTGGAACTCATTCTAAAACAACTCAAAATGCACCTCATTCTACACCTCATTCTACACCTCATTCTACAACTCATTCTAAAACAACTCATTCTAAAACAACTCATTCTACACCTCATTAAACACCTCATTCTACACCTCATTCTACACCTCATTCTACAACTCATTCTACAACTCATTCTACACCTCATTCTACAACTCATTCTAAAACAACTCATTCTACACCTCATTCTACAACTCATTCTACACATCACATTCTACACCTCATTCTACACCTCATTCTACGACTCATTCTACACCTCATTCTGGAACTCATTCTACAACTCATTCTGGAACCCATTCTACACCTCATTCTACAACTCATTCTACACCTCATTCTACAACTCATTCTACACCTCATTCTACACCTCATTCTACACCTCATTCTACACCTCATTCTACACCTCATTCTACACCTCATTTTACACCTCATTCTACAACTCATTCTACACCTCATTCTACACCTCATTCTACACCTCATTCTACAACTCATTCTACACCTCATTCTGGAACTCATTCTACAACTCATTCTACAACTCATTCTACACCTCATTCTACACCTCATTTTACACCTCATTCTACACCTCATTTTACACCTCATTCTACAACTCATTCTAACAACCTCATTCTACAACTCATTCTACACCTCATTCTACACCTCATTCTACAACTCATTCTACACCTCATTCTAACCTCATTCTACACCTCATTCTACACCTCATTCTACAACTCATTCTGGAATCATTCTACACCTCATTCTACACACCTCATTCTGGAACTCATTCTACACCTCTTTCTACAACTCATTCTACAAACTCATTCTACACATCATTCTACAACTCATTCTACACCTCATTCTGGAACTCATTCTACAACTCATTCTGGAACTCATTCTACACCTCATTCTACACCTCATTTTACACCTCATTCTACGACTCATTCTACAACTCATTCTAACACATTCTACACCTCATTCTACAAGTCATTCTACACCTCATTCTACACCTCATTCTATGACTCATTCTACACCTCATTCTAACACCTCATTCTACAACTCATTCTGGAACTCATTCTACAACTCATTCTGGAACCCATTCTACAACTCATTCCGGAACTCGTTCTACGACTCATTCTACACCTAATTTACAACTCATTCTGGACTCGTTCTGGAACTCGTTCTATGACTCATTCTACGACTAAACTAAATCCTCTTTCTGAATGGAACTCAAGGAAACACACATCAAAACAGACACCAAAATACTGGTAGACCTACAACCAAACCAGGTGTGATGAATACAGCCAAGTGTTAATAACATACGCTCTATGGCACAACCGCTAACTGAGTAGACCTTTAGGCATGTATAGCTAAAGGCTTCCTGGCACACCGCTAACTGAGTAGGCCTTTAGGCATGTACAGCTAAAGGCTTCCTGGCACACCGCTACCTGAGGAGGCCTTTAGGCATGAATAGCTAAAGGCTTCCTGGCACAACCGCTAACTGAGGAGGCCTTTAGGCATGTATAGCTAAAGGCTTCCTGGCACACCGCTAACTGAGGAGGCCTTTAGGGCATGTACAGCTAAAGGCTTCCTGGCACACACCGCTAACTGAGGAGGCCTTTAGGCATGAATAGCTAAAGGCTTCCCTGGCACACCGCTAACTGAGGGAGGCCTTTAGGCATGTACAGCTAAAGGCTTCCTGGCACACCTCTAACTGAGTAGGCCTTTAGGCATGTATAGCTAAAGGCTTCCTGGCACACCGCTAACTGAGGAGGCCTTTAGGCATGTATAGCTAAAGGCTTCCTGGCACACCGCTAACTAAGCAGGCCTTTAGGCATGTATAGCTAAGGCTTTCCTGGCACACCGCAAACTGAGGAGGCCTTTAGGCATGTATAGCTAAAGGCTTCCTGGCACACCGCTAACTGAGGAGGCCTTTAGGCATGTACAGCTAAAGGCTTCCTGGTTGGTTGTGGTCTTCCCCAATGGGAATCATCTCGCTAATGCCTACCGTCATGCACCACTACACAAGGTAAGGTCCCTCTCCTCTCAACTCGGCTGTTTTACAAAAGCCAAGCTCACTTGAGTAAAATCCTCCCCCCTGAAAACACTCCATCAGATATTAATTCCAGGTTCCGTATGGGAGAGGAAAGCAGAATGGGTGGGTGGCTGCAGTATTAAGAAATGCGTCCCAAATGTCACCCTGTCCCCTACATAGTGCACTACTTGTGACCAGGGCCCATGCACTATATAGGGAATAGGGTGCCAGTCCTGGTCTAAAGTAGTGCACTATATAGGGAATAGGGTGCCAGTCCTGGTCTAAAGTAGTGAACTATATAGGGAATAGGGTTCTATAGGGCTCTGGTCTAAAGTAGTGCACTATATAGGGAATAGGGTGCCATTTGGGATGCATCCCTAAGACTTTTCCCCTCTACAACATGGTGGAATAATCAGGCTGTTTTATCAGGTTTTATTCCTCAGGGGGACATGGAGGTGGATGAGGGGAGAGCGGCAGTGAAATCATTTGAGCTAAAAACAGAAAGAGAAAAGGGCTGAAATCGCTGTATAGTTTTCCTGACTCTGGAAGGGGTCGGCGTAGCAGTGTAATGTCAGACTGTCTGGGGCTGAACATGTGAGAACAAGTGTGTCATTATAAAACAGACAAAACCACATAAACGCAGATTACACACTAGCATCCACAAACAACGACATCAACACATCGTAGGTTTTCACTGGGCTGGTTGGTTACACTGGGTTGGTTGGTTACACTGGGCTGGTTACTGCTCTCCACTGGGCTGGTTACTGCTCTTCACTGGGCTGGTTACTGCTCTCCACTGGGCTGGTTACTGCTCTCCACTGGGCTGGTTACTGCTCTCCTCTGGGCTGGTTACTGCTCTCCACTGGGCTGGTTACCGCTCTCCACTGGGCTGGTTACCGTTCTCCACTGGGCTGGTTACTGCTCTCCACTGGGGTGGTTACTGCTCTCCACTGGGCTGGTAACTGCTCTCCACTGGGCTGGTTACTGCTCTCCTCTGGGCTGGTTACTGCTCTCCACTGGGCTGGTTACCGTTCTCCACTGGGCTGGTCACTGCTCTCCACTGGGATAGTTACTGCTCTCCACTGGGCTGGTCACTGCTCTCCACTGGGATAGTTACTGCTCTCCACTGGTCTGGGGTGGTTACCGTTCTCCACTGGGCTGGTTACTGCTCTCCACTGGGCTGGTTAGCGCTCTCCACTGGGCTGGTTAATGCTCTCCAACTCTTCATTCACTATTTACCATGGAGGAATGGAGAGAGACGTGATAAACCACTGATGTGGCAGTCGTTTTGTGTTCTGTTCTGTTCCTCCCGCGTTCCAGACTCAAAATCTCAAGAGTTTACACCATTTTAATTGAATTGCTGTGAATCACTCACAGTTTGAGATTGATCGCACACGCACACACACACACACACACACACACACACACGCACGCACGCGCGTTCAGAGCTGAGTGGAGCAGTGTTCTCGTGCGTGTGCGTGTGCATGTGAAACAGTGTTGACCCCCTG
>NW_022265204.1:15000-16865 GCF_002021735.2 Oncorhynchus kisutch
GCACCCACCTTCCCTCCCTCCTCCCTCCCACCCTCTCTATATCCGTTGCTCCCTCCCCCTCCCTCCCACTACCCCTCCCTCGCCCCTCCCTCCCCTCCCTCCCTCCCTCCCTCCCTCTCCCTCCCTCCCTATATCTGTTGCTCCCTCCTCCCTCCCTCCCTTTCTCCCTCTCTCCCTCCCTCCCTCCCTCCCCCTCCTCCCCTCCCTCCGTCGGCTCCCTCCCTCCCTCCCTCCCCTCGTTCCCCTCCCTCCCTCCCTCTAGTCATCCATTGCTCCTCCCTCCCTCCCTACAATCCGTTGCTCCCTCCCTCCCTCCATCCCTCCCCTGCCCTCCCTCCCTCTTCTCCTCAGTTAAGAATGCTTTAGCATCCTACTTTATACATTCACTGCTGCTGCGGAGGCTCGGTGTGTGGTGTGTCCAGGGCTTTAAGCCTCAGATCCCTACTGGGGTACACTGTGTCTCCTCTCTACAGTACTCTGCAGGCGGTTTGAGAAGGGACGCCACCGTGCCATGGAGGCTAGCTCTGCACCCCCTGCCATGAGGCTAGCTCTGCACCCCCTGCCATGAGGCTAGCTTTTATACAACCTGCCATGAGGCTAGCTTTATACCACCTGCCATAGCTCTACACCACCTGCCATGAGGCTAGCTCTGCACCCAATGCCATAGCTCTGCACCACCTGCCATGAGGCTAGCTCTGCACCACCTGCCTGAGGCTAGCTCTGCACCCCCTGCCATAGCTCTACACCACCTGCCATGAGGCTAGCTCTGCACCACCTGCCATGAGGCTAGCTCTGCACCCCCTGCCATGAGGCTAGCTCTGCACCGCCTGCCATGAGGCTAGCTCTGCACCCCCTGCCGTGAGGCTAGCTCTGCACCACCTGCCATAGCTCTGCACCACCTGCCATGAGGCTAGCTCTGCACCACCTGCCATAGCTCTGCACCACCTGCCATGAGGCTAGCTCTGCACCCCCTGCCATAGCTCTACACCACCTGCCATGAGGCTAGCTCTACACCACCTGCCATGAGGCTAGCTCTACACCACCTGCCATGAGGCTAGCTCTCTACCCCTGCCATGAGGCTAGCTCTGCACCACCTGCCATGAGGCTCTGCACCGCCTGCCATGAGGCTAGCTCTGCACCACCTGCCATAGCTCTGCACCACCTGCCATGAGGCTAGCTCTGCACCACCTGCCATAGGTCTGCACCACCTGCCATGAGGCTAGCTCTGCACCACCTCCATAGCTCTGCACCACCTGCCATGAGGATAGCTCTGCACACCTGCCATGAGGCTAGCTTTATACCACCTGCCATGAGGCTAGCTCTGCATCCCCTGCCATGAGGCTAGCTCTGCACCACCTGCCATGAGGCTAGCTCTGCACCCCCTGCCATGAGGCTAGCTCTGCACCACCTGCCACAGCTCTGCACCATGCCATGAGGATAGCTCTGCACCACTGCCATGAGACTAGCTTTATACCACATCAATAAGGCTAGCTCTGCATCCCCTGCCATGAGGCTAGCTTTATACCACCTGCCATGAGGCTAGCTTTTTACCACCTGCCATAGCTCTACACCACCTGCCATGAGGCTAGCTCTGCACCACCTGCCATGAGGCTAGCTCTGCACCACCTGCCATGAGGCTAGCTCTGCACCCCCTGCCATAGCTCTACACCACCTTCCATGAGGCTAGCTCTGCACCACCTGCCATGAGGCTAGCTCTGCACCCCCTGCCATGAGGCTAGCTCTGCACCGCCTGCCATGAGGCTAGCTCTGCACCCCATGCCGTGAGGCTAGCTCTGCACACCTGCCATAGCTCTGCACCACCTGCAATGAGGCTAGCTCTGGCACCCCTGCCATAGCTCTACACC
>NW_022265205.1:0-16761 GCF_002021735.2 Oncorhynchus kisutch
GCGAGGTTAATTTACGGAAATGTCTGTAGCCGCGGGCTGTTTGGAGGGTTAAAGGGGCAACCAGGGATTTGAAACAACAACAATGTGACTGAGTTAAGAAGACAGTGTGGCTGTTGATTTTCCCAACATCAACAGTTGTTTAGGCTGCAGTTGTTTGTTGCGATTGTCCCCTGACTGTGTTATGGTGTTTGAATGGCAGGGCTGCAGACAGAGAATGGTGTTGTGTCATTAGTTGGACTGTGTCTCGTCTCTGACATACATCTATCCACTGTGAGCAGGAGGAGAGGGGGAACACAGACAAGAAAGGACATTTTGTTAGCATCTCCATGGCCGTCTCTGTCTCTGTGTATATCTCTCTCTCTATTCACTACATATGTCTGTCTGTTGTCTGTCTGTCTGTCTGTCTGTCTGTCTGTCTGTCTGTCTGTCTGTCTGTCTGTGTCTGTCTGTCTGTCTGTCTGTTGTCTGTCTGTCTGTATCTCTCTCTCTATTCACTACATATGTCTGTCTGTCTGTCTGTCTGTCTGTCTGTTGTCTGTCTGTCTGTCTGTCTGTCTGTCTGTCTGTCTGTCTGTCTGTCTGTCTGTCTGTCTGTCTGTCTGTCTGTCTGTCTGTCTGTCTGTATGTATGTATGTATGTCTGTCTGTCTGTCTGTCTGTCTGTCTGTCTGTCTGTATGTCTGTCTGTCTGTCTGTCTGTCTGTCTGTCTGTCTGTCTGTCTGTCTGTCTGTCTGTCTCTTTGTCTCTGTCTGTCTCTATTCACTACAGTCACACCCTGACGTTAGAGCTTTTTATGTCTCTTTTGGTTTGGTCAGGATGTGATTTGGGTGGGCATTCTATGTTCCTTTTTCTATGTTTTTGTATTTCTATGTTTTGGCCGGGTGTGGTTCTCAATCAGGGACAGCTGTCTATCATTGTCTCTGATTGGGAACCATACTTAGGTAGCTTTTTCCCACATGGTTTTTGTGGGTGGGTAGTTCATTTGTTTAGTGTTTTGCACCTTTCAGGACTGTTTGGGTTCTTCCTTTGTTATTGTGTTTTAGTGTTCAGTTTCAAATGTAAAAGCATGAACACTTACGACGCTGCGCTTTGGTCCGATGATTCCTCTTCTTCAGACGACAAATACCGTTGCAGAACTACCCACCACAAGCAGACCAAGCAGCGTGGTAACGAGGAGCAGAGGGTTCAGGACAAGCAGCGTGGTAACGAGGAGCAGAGGGTTCAGGACAAGCAGCGTGGTAACGAGGAGCAGAGGGTTCAGGACAAGCAGCGGTGGTAACGAGGAGCAGAGGGTTCAGGACAAGCAGCGTGGTAACGAGGAGCAGAGGTTTCAGACCAAGCAGCGTGTGGTAACGAGGAGCAGAGGGTTCAGGACAAGCAGCGTGGTAATGAGGAGCAGAGGGTTCAGGACAAGCAGCGTGGTAACGAGGAGCAGAGGTTTCAGACCAAGCAGCGTGGTAACGAGGAGCAGAGGGTTCAGGACAAGCAGCGTGGTAATGAGGAGCAGAGGGTTCAGGACAAGCAGCGTGGTAACGAGGAGCAGAGGGTTCAGGACAAGCAGCGTGGTAACGAGGAGCAGAGGGTTCAGGACAAGCAGCGTGGTAACGAGGAGCAGAGGGTTCAGGACAAGCAGCGTGGTAACGAGGAGCAGAGGGTTCAGGACAAGCAGCGTGGTGGTAACGAGGAGCAGGGGTTCAGGACAAGCAGCGTGGTAACGAGGAGCAGAGGGTTCAGGACAAGCAGCGTGGTAACGAGGAGCAGAGAGTTCAGACCAAGCAGCGTGGTAACGAGGAGCAGAGGGTTCAGGACAACAAGCAGCGTGGTAACGAGGAGCAGAGGGTTCAGGACAAGCAGCGTGGTAACGAGGAGCAGAGGGTTCAGGACAAGCAGCGTGGTAACGAGGAGCAGAGGGTTCAGGACAAGCAGCGTGGTGGTAACGAGGAGCAGAGGTTTCAGACCAAGCAGCGTGGTAACGAGGAGCAGAGGGTTCAGGACAAGCAGCGTTGGTAATGAGGAGCAGAGGGTTCAGGACAAGCAGCGTGGTAACGAGGAGCAGAGGGTTCAGGACAAGCAGCGTGGTAACGAGGAGCAGAGGTTTCAGACCAAGCAGCGTGGTAACGAGGAGCAGAGGGTTCAGGACAAGCAGCGTGGTAACGAGGAGCAGAGGGTTCAGGACAAGCAGCGTGGTAACGAGGAGCAGAGGGTTCAGGACAAGCAGCGTGGTAACGAGGAGCAGAGGGTTCAGGACAAGCAGCGTGGTAACGAGGAGCAGAGGGTTCAGGACAAGCAGCGTGGTAACGAGGAGCAGAGGGTTCAGGAACAAGGCAGGTGGTAACGAGGAGCAGAGGGTTCAGGACAAGCAGCGTGGTAACGAGGAGCAGAGGGTTTCAGGACAAAGCAGCGTGGTAACAGAGGAGCAGAGGGTTCAGGACAAGCAGCGTGGGTAACGAGGAGCAGAGGGTTCAGGACAAGCAGCGTGGTAACGAGGAGCAGAGGGTTCAGGACAAGCAGCGTGGTAACGAGGAGCAGAGGGTTCAGACCAAGCAGCGTGGTAACGAGGAGCAGAGGTTCAGGACAAGCAGGGTGGTAACGAGGAGCAGAGGGTTCAGGACAAGCAGCGTGGGTAACGAGGAGCAGAGGGTTCAGGACAAGCAGCGTGGTAAACGAGGAGCAGAGGGTTCAGACCAAGCAGCGTGGTAACGAGGAGCAGAGGGTTCAGGACAAGCAGCGTGGTAACGAGGAGCAGAGGGTTCAGGACAAGCAGCGTGGTAACGAGGAGCAGAGGGTTCAGGACAAGCAGCGTGGTAACGAGGAGCAGAGGGTTCAGGACAAGCAGCGTGGTAACGAGGAGCAGAGGGTTCAGGACAAGCAGCGTGGTAACGAGGAGCAGAGGGTTCAGGACAAGCAGCGTGGTAACGAGGAGCAGAGGGTTCAGGACAAGCAGCGTGGTAACGAGGAGCAGAGGGTTCAGGACAAGCAGCGTGGTAACGAGGAGCAGAGGGTTCAGGACAAGCAGCGTGGTAATGAGGAGCAGAGGGTTCAGACCAAGCACGTGGGTAACGAGGAGCAGAGGGTTCAGGACAAGCAGCGTGGTAACGAGGAGCAGAGGGTTCAGGACAAGCAGCGTGGTAACGAGGAGCAGAGGGTTCAGGACAAGCAGCGTTGGTAACGAGGAGCAGAGGGTTCAGGACAAGCAGCGTGGTAACGAGGAGCAGAGGGTTCAGGACAAGCAGCGTGGTAACGAGGAGCAGAGGGTTCAGGACAAGCAGCGTGGTAACGAGGAGCAGAGGGTTCAGGACAAGCAGCGTGGGTAACGAGGAGCAGAGGGTTCAGGACATGCAGCGTGGTAACGAGGAGCAGAGGGTTCAGACCAAGCAGCGTGGTAACGAGGAGCAGAGGGTTCAGGAACAAGCAGCGTGGTAACGAGGAGCAGAGGGTTCAGACCAAGCAGCGTGGTAACGAGGAGCAGAGGGTTCAGACCAAGCAGCGTGGTAACAAGGAGCAGAGGGTTCAGGACAAGCAGCGTGGTAACCGAGGAGCAGAGGGTTCAGGACAAGCAGCGTGGTAACGAGGAGCAGAGGGTTCAGGACAAGCAGCGTGGGTAACGAGGAGCAGAGGGTTCAGGACAAGCAGCGTGGTAACGAGGAGCAGAGGGTTTCAGACCAAGCAGCGTGGTAACGAGGAGCAGAGGGTTCAGGACAAGCAGCGTGGTAACGAGGAGCAGAGGGTTCAGACCAAGCAGCGTGGTAACGAGGAGCAGAGGGTTCAGGACAAGCAGCGTGGTAACGAGGAGCAGAGGGTTCAGGACAAGCAGCGTGGTAACGAGGAGCAGAGGGTTCAGGACAAGCAGCGTGGTAACGAGGATCAGAGGGTTCAGACCAAGCAGCGTGGTAGCGAGGAGGCAGAGGGTTCAGACCAAGCAGCGTGGTAACAAGGAGCAGAGGGTTCAGGACTCCTGGACTTGGGAGGAGATACTGGACGGACAGGGACCCTGGAGACAGGCTGGGGAATATCGCTGCCCCAAAGAAGAACTGGAGGCAGCTAAAGCTGAGAGGCGGTGATATGAGGCAAGGCAGCGCAGCAGGCACGAGAGGCAGCCCCCAACAAGTTTTTTGGGGGGAGATTGGCGGAGTCAGGCGATAGACCTGAGCCAACTCCCCGTGCTTACTGGAGGCAGCGTGGTACTGGTCAGGCACCATGTTATGCGGTGAAGCGCACGGTGTCTCCAGTACACGCTCATAGCCCGGTGTGCTATATGCCAGCCCCCCACAAGTGACATGCTAGAGTGGGCATCCAGCCAGGGCGGATTGTGCCAGCTCAGCGCGTTTGGTCTCCAGTGAGCCGTTTCGGCCCAGACATCCTGCGCCGGCTCTGCGTACTGTGTCTCCGGGGCGCTGGGAGGGCTCAGTTTGTCCTATGCCTGCACTCTGTCTGTCTGTCTGTCTGTCTGTCTCTCTCTATTCACTACATATCTCTGTCTGTCTGTATATCTCGCTCTACTCACTACATATCTCTGTCTGTCTGTCTGTCTGTCTGTCTGTCTGTCTGTCTATCTATCTCTCTCTCTATCACTACATATCTCTGTCTGTCTGTCTGTCTCTGTCTGTATCTCTTGCTCTATTCACTACATATCTCTGTCTGTTCTGTCTCTCTCTCTCTCTCAGTCTGTCTGTCTCTATCGCTATCTCTGTCTGTGTGTCTCTATCGCTATCTCTGTCTGTCTGTCTCTCTCAGTCTGTCTGTCTCTATCGCTATCTCTGTCTGTGTGTCTCTATCGCTATCTCTTGTCTGTCTCTCTCAGTCTGTCTGTCTCTATCGCTATCTCTGTCTGTGTGTCTATCTCTGTCTGTCTGTCTCTATCGCTATCTCTGTCTGTCTGTCTGTCTCTATCTCTGTCTCTATTCACAACTAACTGGGAATAAACAAGATGATAGATGAAAGAGAGAGATTAGTTCCATTAACAGTAATTCTCCTGACCAAGATGATAGATGAAAGAGAGAGATTAGTTCCATTAACAGTAATTCTCCTGACCAAGATGATAGATGAAAGAGAGAGATTAGTTCCATTAACAGTAATTCTCCTGACTAAATGCTAGTATTGTTTTGACCAATAGCTCCTCATATATTTGTTATTTTCTTCTTCTGCTGAAAGAGTGATACCGTTATAAACTACCAGTGCTTGCCTTGACGAATGAAACCTATTCATTTAATACTATTGTGGCTATAGATTTGTTCTACACTCCAAATCGCTGCCTATTCCCTATATAGTGCACTACTTTTGACCAATGCCCAGAAGGCTCTGGTCGAAAGTAGAGCACTATACAGTATCTAGGGAAATGGTGCCTTTTAGGACTCATCCTTGATCTTCAGGGCCGTAGCTTTTAAGTGTCAGATAACACATTATCGACAGGGTTAAACAGAGAGACAGAGGTTAGAGGTCGTGTTGGAAGATGTATGTGTGGAGCCCAGAGAGTAAGGGGTTGTTTATAAATCCTTTATCTTCAATTTAAAAAACAGCACATGGAGAATATTTATTAAAATTGATTTACAATTTACATTCTATATATTTTCTTTATAATTATTTACAATTTACATTCAAATTTTTTGAAATGATATACAATTTCCATGATAATTTTGTATAATTATAAAAATGTACATGATAATTTTTAAATAATGATTTATAATTGTTTTGCTCTGAGTTGTAGCAGTTATGTTATTAATGAGAGATGTAGTTTTAGATTTCAGAACTAAATTAAATTAGACTGCTTGTTTGTGCTGCAGTGTGTGTGGATATTGGGTAATGCACGTAAAGGGGCAGTCGCTGTTTATTACATCCATTTTTGGACTTAAATAAAATAAAATATAGTCAGTCCTTGTATCCATAGCTCTGAGAGTCATTTCATTCCTCCATAGCTCTGAGAGTCATTTCATCTCTCCATAGCTCTGAGAGTCATTTCATTCCTCCATAGCTCTGAGAGTCATTTCATTCCTCCATAGCTCTGAGAGTCATTTCATAGCTCTGAGAGTCATTTAATTTCTCCATAGCTCTGAGAGTCATTCATAGCTCTGAGAGTCATTTCATTTCTCCATAGCTCTGAGAGTCATTTCATAGCTCTGAGAGTCATTTCATTTCTCCATAGCTCTGAGAGTCATTTCATCTCTCCATAGCTCTGAGAGTCATTTCATTTCTCCATAGCTCTGAGAGTCATTTCATAGCTCTGAGAGTCATTTCATCTCTCCATAGCTCTGAGAGTCATTTCATTTCTCCATAGCTCTGAGAGTCATTTCATCTCTCCATAGCTCTGAGAGTCATATCATTTCTCCATAGCTCTGAGAGTCATTTCATCTCTCCATAGCTCTGAGAGTCATTTCATAGCTCTGAGAGTCATTTCATTTCTCCATAGCTCTGAGAGTCATTTCATAGCTCTGAGAGTCATTTCATTTCTCCATAGCTCTGAGAGTCATTTCATCTCTCCATAGCTCTGAGAGTCATTTCATTTCTCCATAGCTCTGAGAGTCATTTCATAGCTCTGAGAGTCATTTCATCTCTCCATAGCTCTGAGAGTCATTTCATTTCTCCATAGCTCTGAGAGTCATTTCATCTCTCCATAGCTCTGAGAGTCATTTCATTTCTCCATAGCTCTGAGAGTCATTTCATAGCTCTGAGAGTCATTTAATTTCTCCATAGCTCTGAGAGTCATTTAATTTCTCCATAGCTCTGAGAGTCATTTCATCTCTCCATAGCTCTGAGAGTCATATCATTTCTCCATAGCTCTGAGAGTCATTTCATCTCTCCATAGCTCTGAGCCATTTCATTTTTTCCATAGCTCTGAGTCATTTCATTTCTCCATAGCTCTGAGAGTCATATCATCTCTCCATAGCTCTGTGAGTCATATCATCTCTCCATAGCTCTGAGAGTCATTTCATTTCTCCGTAGCTCTGAGAGTCATTTCATAGCTCTGAGAGTCAAATCATTTCTCCATAGCACTGAGAGTCATTTCATCTCTCCATAGCTCTGAGAGTCAAATCATTTCTCCATAGCTCTGAGAGTCATTTCATTTCTCCATAGCTCTGAGAGTCATTTCATCTCTCCATAGCTCTGAGAGTCATTTCATCTCTCCATAGCTCTGAGAGTCATTTCATAGCTCTGAGAGTCATATCATTTCTCCATAGCTCTGAGAGTCATTTCATAGCTCTGAGAGTCATTTCATTTCTCCATAGCTCTGAGAGTCATTTCATCTCTCCATAGCTCTGAGAGTCATTTCATAGCTCTGAGAGTCATATAATTTCTCCATAGCTCTGAGAGTCATTTCATAGCTCTGAGAGTCATTTCATTTCTCCATAACTCTGAGAGTCATTTCATTTCTCCCATAGCTCTGAGAATCATATCATCTCTCCATAGCTCTGAGAGTCATATCATCTCTCCATAGCTCTGTGAGTCATATCATTCTCCATAGCTCTGAGAGTCATATCATCTCTCCATAGCTCTGAGAGTCATATCATTTCTCCATAGCTCTGAGAGTCATATCATTTCTCCGTAGCTCTGAGAGTCATATCATCTGTCCAGCCCCATCGCCCAGCTGTTTACCAAAACAACGGCCTTTAAGATGGTAAGTGATGTTGGAATTGAAGTGCAGTCTCCCTCCCTCTGAATCATTATGCATTTCTTCTATCTGTCGTTACTTATTTCTCAAATAAAAGGTTGTCAAGGTTTTCCTTTAATCTCTCTCTCTGTCTCTCTCTCTGTCTCTCTCTCTCTCTCTCTCTCTCTCTCTCTCTCTCTCTCCCTCCCTCCCTCCCTCCCTCCCTCCCTCCCTCCCTCCCTCCCTACCCATCCACTCAAGGCCATAGGAGAGGTTACACAGATGAAATCCACTCAGCAGGACTATATGTGATAGAAAGACCTCAACACTCAAAAACACGTTTGTACTACAGATGAGTGTACTTGAGAAGGAGAGGCCACTTGACTCTGTGTTTGTGTCCCTACTGGAACACAATTTCTTATATAGCTAGTGTACTACTGGAACACTGTATAGCTAGTGTACTACTGGAACACTGTATAGCTAGTGTACTACTGGAACACTGTATAGCTAGTGTACTACTGGAACACTATATAGCTAGTGTACTACTGGAACACTGTATAGCTAGTGTACTACTGGTACACTATATAGCTAGTGTACTACTGGAACACTATATAGCTAGTGTACTACTGGAACACTATTCCCCATATAGCTAGTGTACTACTGGAACACTGTATAGCTAGTGTACTAATGGAACACTGTATAGCTAGTGTACTACTGGAACACTGTATAGCTAGTGTACTACTGGAACACTGTATAGCTAGTGTACTAATGGAACACTGTATAGCTAGTGTACTACTGGAAAACGATATAGCTAGTGTACTACTGGAACACTGTATAGCTAGTGTACTACTGGAACACTATATAGCTAGTGTACTACTGGAACACTGTATAGCTAGTGTACTAATGGAACACTATTCCTTATATAGCTAGTGTCCTACTGGAACACTATATAGCTAGTGTACTACTGGAACACTGTATAGCTAGTGTACTACTGGTACACTATATAGCTAGTGTACTACTGGAACACTATATAGCTAGTGTACTACTGGAACACTATTCCCCATATAGCTAGTGTACTACTGGAACACTGTATAGCTAGTGTTACTACTGGAACACTATATAGCTAGTGTACTACTGGAACACTATATAGCTAGTGTACTACTGGAACACTATATAGCTAGTGTACTACTGGAACACTATATAGCTAGTGTACTACTGGAACACTATATAGCTAGTGTACTACTGGAACACTATTGCCTATATACAGTTGAAGCCAGAAGTTTACATGCACATGGCTTGGAGTCATTAAAACTCATTTTTCAACCACGCCACAAATTAAAAACTATAGTTTTGGAAAGTCGGCTAGGACATCTACTTTGTGCATGACACCAGTAATTCTTCCAACAATTGTTTACAGACAGATTATTTAACTTATAATTCACTGTATCACAATTCCAGTGGGTCAGAAGTTTACATACACTAAGTTGACTGTGCCTTTAAACAGCTTGGAAAATTCCAGAAAATGATGTCATGGCTTTAGTAGCTTCTGATAGGCTAATTGACATCATTTGAGTCAATTGGAGGTGAACCTGTGGATGTATTTCAAGGCCTACCTTCAAACTTAGTGCCTCTGATTGCCATCATGGGAAAATCTAAAGAAATCAGCCAAGACCTCAAGAAAAAAAAATGTAGACTTCCACAAGTCTGGTTCATCCTTGGGAGCAATTTCCAAATGCCTGAAGGTACCACGTTCATCTGTACAAACAATAGTACGCAAGTATAAACACCATGAGACCACGCAGCCGTCATACCGCTCAGGAAGGAGGCTCGTTCTGTCTCCTAGAGATGAACGTACTTGTCACGGTCATCGTTGAAAGAAGTGGACCAAAGAGCAGCGTGGTATAAGTGTTGATGATTATTAATAGAACTGAACACTGAAGAACAGAAACAACAAAGAGAAGGATCGAAACCAGTTCTGTCTGGTGCAGAAACACACAGAACCAGTTCTGTCTGGTGCAGAAACACACAGAACCAGTTCTGTCTGGTGCAGAAACACACAGAACCAGTTCTGTCTGGTGCAGAAACACACAGAACCAGTTCTGTCTGGTGCAGAAACACACAGAACCAGTTCTGTCTGGTGCAGAAACACACAGAACCAGTTCTGTCTGGTGCAGAAACACACAGAACCAGTTCTGTCTGGTGCAGAAACACACCGAACCAGTTCTGTCTGGTGCAGAAACACACAGAACCAGTTCTGTCTGGTGCAGAAACACACAGAACCAGTTCTGTCTGGTGCAGAAACACACAGAAACAGTTCTGTCTGGTGCAGAAACACACAGAACCAGTTCTGTCTGGTTCAGAAACACACAATCAGAAAACAACGACCCACAAGACACAGGTGGGAAAAAGGATACCTAAGTATGGTTCCCAATCAGAGACAACGATAGACAGCTGCCTCTGATTGAGAACCACACCCGGGCCAAACACACAGAAATAGAAAACATAGAACACATAAACATAGAATGCCCAGCCCAACTCACGCCCTGACCAAACCAAAATAGAGACTCTAAGGACGTGACAGTACTGTAGTGTAAAAAACAACAGCAAAGGACCTTGTGAAGATGCTGGAGGAAACGGGTACAAAGTATCTATATCCACAGTAAAACGAGTCCTGTATCGACATGACCTGAATGGCCGCTCAAGAAGGAGAAGCCACTGCTCCAAAACCACCATCAAAAAGCCAGACTACGGTTTGCAACTGCACGCTGACAGACACACACACGCGCTGACAGACACACTACTACACCTGCTATATTCAGCATTTCACTGTGAGGTCTACTACACCTGTTGTATTCAGCATTTCACTGTAAGGTCTACTACACCTGTTGTATTCAGCATTTCACTGTAAGGTCTACTGCACCTGTTGTATTCAGCATTTCGTTGTAAGGTCTACTACACCTGTTGTATTCAGCATTTCACTGTGAGGTCTACTACACCTGTTGTACTCAGCATTTCACTGTAAGGTCTACTACACCTGTTGTACTCAGCATTTCACTGAAGGGCTACTACACCTGTTGTATTCAGCATTTCACTGAAGGGCTACTACACCTGTTGTATTCAGCATTTGACTAATACAATTTGATTTGACACACACACACCCACACACAACACAACAACAGACAGACAGACAGACAGACAGACAGACAGACAGACAGACAGACAGACAGACAGACAGACAGACAGACAGACAGACAGACAGACAGACAGACAGACAGACAGACAGACAGACAGACAGACAGACAGACAGACAGACAGACAGACAGACAGACAGACAGACAGACAGACAGACAGACAGACAGACAGACAGACAGACAGACAGACAGACAGACAGACAGACAGACAGACAGGCAGACAGACACACAGACACACACAGACACAGCCAGACAGACAGACAGGCAGACAGACAGACAGACAGACAGACAGACAGACAGACAGACAGACAGACAGACAGACAGACAGACAGGCAGACAGACAGGCAGACAGACAGACAGACAGACAGACAGACAGACAGACAGACAGACAGACAGACAGACAGACAGACAGACAGACAGACAGACAGACAGACAGACAGACAGACAGACAGACTGTGCTTAATGAGCAATTCCAACCATGATGTGTCTGTGTGTATCAGCTGTTCTCTTTCCAGTCCCACAGTCTGAGGTTCATTTGTCCTTCAAGCTCAGAGTCTCTGTGTTCAGTCCAATCTTCCATACTTTGTGCCAACACTGCTCCCTCTCCTCTCTCTCTCTCTCTCTCTCTCTCTCTCTCTCTCTCTCTCTGTCTCTCTCTCTCTCTCTCTCTCTCTCTCTGTCTCTCTTTCTCTCTCTCTCTCTCTCTCTCTCTCTCTCTCTCTCTCTCTCTCTCTCTCTCTCTCTCAATTCAATTCAATTCAATTCAATTCAATTCAATTCAATTCAATTCAGTACAAGGGGTTTTATTGGCATGGGAAACATGTGTTAACATTGCCAAAGCAAGTGAGGTAGATAATATACAAAGTGAATATATAAAGTGAAATAAACAATAAAAATTAACAGTAAATATTACACATACAGAGGTTTCAAAACAATCATATTATATATATACAGTGTTTTAACAATGTACAAATGGTTAAGGTATAAAAGGGAAAATAAATTAGCATAAATATGGGTTGTATTTACAATGGTATTTGTTCTTCACTGGTTGCTCTCTCTCTCTCTCTCTCTCTCTCTCTCTCTCTCTCTCTCTCTCTCTCTCTCTCTCTCTCTCTCTCTCTCTCTCTCTCTCTCTCTCTCTCCCTATCCCCTCCCACCCCTCATCCCCCTCTCCTCTCTAATCTAGATGGTGTGATCACTAATTATCCCAGTAGGTGGTGGACAGAGGAACAGGAGAAGCCCTGTGTGGTGTGTGGTGTGTGGTGTGTGGTGTGTGGTGTGTGGTGTGTGGTGTGTGTGTGGAACAGGAGAAGCCCTGTGTGGTGTGTGTGGAACAGGAGGTGCAGAGAGGTCTGCTCACTTTGATCAACCTGTTACCCATTGATTACCACACCATACACTACACCCAAACACGCTGTTCAGGACACACACACACACACACACAATATTATACTGTTCAGACATCTTGTGTGAAGACATCACAGCGCACTAGACTGGCGGTGCCACTGGGTGCCAGATCCCCCAGTCCATCAGAACAGCCTGGTTCTGTAGTGAGTCAGACCTGGCAGGTTCTTCTCCAGAAGGGACTACTGATGACATAAGGTCCAACCTTTGATCTGAACAACACACACGCTGTTAAGCCGTCTCCCACGGAAGAACAGACAGCCCAGTTCCCCAGTACCAGCATGGCACTGCCAAGGTATCCTGTGTGTTGCAGACTTATAGAGAATAGTACCAACAGACGTCTAGAGAATAGTACCAACAGACGTCTAGAGAATAGTACCAACAGACGTCTAGAGAATAGTACCAACAGACGTCAAGAGAATAGTACCAACAGACGTCTAGAGAATAGTACCAACAGACTTATAGAGAATAGTACCAACAGACGTCTAGAGAATAGTACCAACAGACGTCTAGAGAATAGTACCAACAGACGTCTAGAGAATAGTACCAACAGACGTCTAGAGAATAGTACCAACAGACGTCTAGAGAATAGTACCAACAGACTTATAGAGAATAGTACCAACAGACGTCTAGAGAATAGTACCAACAGACTTATAGAGAATAGTACCAACAGACGTCTAGAGAATAGTACCAACAGACGTCTAGAGAATAGTACCAACAGACGTCTACAGAATAGTACCAACAGACTTATCGAGAATAGTACCAACAGACTTATAGAGAATAGTACCAACAGACGTCTAGAGAATAGTACCAACAGACGTCTAGAGAATAGTACCAACAGACGTCTACAGAATAGTACCAACAGACGTCTAGAGAATAGTACCAACAGACGTCTACAGAATAGTACCAACAGACTTATAGAGAATAGTACCAACAGACGTCTAGAGAATAGTACCAACAGACGTCTAGAGAATAGTACCAACAGACGTCTAGAGAATAGTACCAACAGACTTATAGAGAATAGTACCAACAGTCGTCTAGAGAATAGAACCAACAGACTTATAGAGAATAGTACCAACAGACGTCTAGAGAATAGTACCAACAGACGTCTAGAGAATAGTACCAACAGACGTCTAGAGAATAGTACCAACAGACGTCTAGAGAATAGTACCAACAGTCCGTCTAGAGAATAGAACCAACAGACTTATAGAGAATAGTACCAACAGACGTCTAGAGAATAGTACCAACAGACGTCTAGAGAATAGTAACAACAGACGTCTAGAGAATAGTACCAACAGACGTCTAGAGAATAGTACCAACAGACTTATAGAGAATAGTACCAACAGACGTCTAGAGAATAGTACCAACAGACGTCTAGAGAATAGTACCAACAGACGTCAAGAGAATAGTACCAACAGACGTCTACAGAATAGTACCAACAGACTTATAGAGAATAGTACCAACAGACGTCTAGAGAATAGTACCAACAGACTTATAGAGAATAGTACCAACAGACGCCTAGAGAATAGTACCAACAGACGTCTAGAGAATAGTACCAACAGACGTCTAGAGAATAGTACCAACAGACGTATAGAGAATAGTACCAACAGACGTCTACAGAATAGTACCAACAGACTTATAGAGAATAGTACCAACAGACGTCTTCAGTGAGTTCTGAACTGGCAGAGGGAGTTTCTAATGAAAATAAGTTACAGGCATCTTCCTTAATGATTTATTCTTACAATACATATCTATTTTTATTGATTGGACCAAAACTCAGAGTCCAAAGGAATTGATCTCTGCATTAGCCCATCCTTATACTATCACATAACTCAACTAAACAGGTTCTGGTTGGACTTTGATCATGGCTTCCGGAAATGACCGCAATCCCTATATGTTTGACCACATGACTAAACATGTGGTTGCCGCGAGTCACCGTTGCCATGGAGGTCCGGAAGGACTCTAATCTAAATAGAATCTAAATAATAATACAGATGGAGATGTCATAGTGGGGTATGAGTACACTGGTACAGATGGAGATGTCATAGTGGGGGTATGAGTACACTGGTACAGATGGAGATGTCATAGTGGGGTATGAGTACACTGGTACAGATGGAGATGTCATAGTGGGGTATGAGTACACTGGTACAGATGGAGATGTCGTAGTGGGGGTATGAGTACACTGGTACAGATGGAGATGTCATAGTGGGGTATGAGTACACTGGTACAGATGGAGATGTCATAGTGGGGTATGAGTACACTGGGACAGATGGAGATGTCATAGTGGGGTATGAGTACACTGGTACAGATGGAGATGTCATAGTGGGGTATGAGTACACTGGTACAGATGGAGATGTCATAGTGGGGTATGAGTACACTGGTACAGATGGAGATGTCATAGTGGGGTATTAGTACACTGGTACAGATGGAGATGTCATAGTGGGGTATGAGTACACTGGTACAGATGGAGATGTCATAGTGGGGTATGAGTACACTGGGACAGATGGAGATGTCATAGTGGGTATATGAGTACACTGGTACAGATGGAGATGTCATAGTGGGGTATGAGTACACTGGTACAGATGGAGATGTCATAGTGGGGTATGAGTACACTGGTACAGATGGAGATGTCATAGTGGGGTATTAGTACACTGGTACAGATGGAGATGTCATAGTGGGGTATGAGTACACTGGTACAGATGGAGATGTCATAGTGGGGTATGAGTACACTGATACAGATGGAGATTTCATAGTGGGGTATGAGTACACTGGTACAGATGGCGGGATATCATAGTGGGGTATGAGTACACTGGTACAGATGGAGATGTCATAGTGATGTGGGGATATTCCACACACCTTCTCTCAGGTCTACTGAGACCAGATCAAGACTTAATAACATCTCTATATCTGTATAATTCTCTCTCATTTATCTCCCTTTCTCTTTCTCTCTCTCTCTCTCTCTCTCTCTCTCCTCTCTCTCTCTCTCTCTCTCTCTCTCTCTCTCTCTCTATCTCTATCTCTCTCTCTCTCTCTCTCTCTGTTCTCTCTGTCTTTCTCTCTGTCTTTCTCTCTATGTCTCTATGTTTCTGTCTCTCTGTCTCTCTCTCTCTCTCTCTCTCTTCTCTCTCAGTTCTCCTCTCTCTCTCTCTCTCTCTGTCTCTGTCACGCTCTCTCTCTCTGCGTCTCTCTCTCTCTCCTCTCTCTGTCTCTCTCTCTGTTTCTTTCTCTCCCTCTCTCTCTCTCTCTGTTCCCCCCCCCCCCCTCTCTCTCTCTCTCTCTCTCTCTCTCTCAGTTTCCCTCCTCTCTCTCTCTCTCTCTCTCTCTTCTTTTTTCCTTTCCCTCTCTTTTTGCCACAGGCACCCTAACACTCTGCCCAGGGCGTCACACCTAACACTCTGCCCAGGGGTCACAACCTAACACTCTGTGCAGGGATCATACTAACACTATGCCCAGGGTTCACAACCTAACACTTGCTCAGGGGTCACACCTAACACTCTGCCCAGGGGTCACACCTAACACTCTGCCCAGGGGTCATTACCTAACACTCTGCCCAGGGGTCACCACTAACACTCTGCTCAGGGGTCACACCTAACACTCTGCCCAGGGGTCACACCTAACACTCTGCCCCAGGGGTCACACCTAACACTCTGCCCAAGGGTCATACCTAACACTCTGCCCAGGGGTCACACCTAACACTCTGCCCAGGGGTCATACCTAACACTCTGCCAGGGGTCACACCTAACACTCTGCCCAGGGGTCACACCTAACACTCTGCCCAGGGGTCACACCTAACACTCTGTGCAGGGATCACACCTAACACTCTGCCCAGGGGTCACACCTAACACTCTGCCCAGGGGTCACACCTAACACTCTGCCCAGGGGTCACACCTAACACTCTGCCCAGGGGTCACACCTAACACTCTGCCCAGGGGTCACACCTAACACTCTCAGTGTGTGTGTAAGTATATCTCTCTCTCTGTCTGCCTGTGTTTATGCGTGTGTGCGTCTGTGTGTATTTGCCTGCCTCTGTGTGTGTGTGTGTTTGTGTGTTTGTGTGTATGTTTGTTTGCCTGCCTCTGTGTGTGTGTGTGTGTGTGTGTTTGTGTGTGTGTGTGTGTGTATGTTTGTTTGCCTGCCTCTGTGTGTGTGTGTGTGTGTGTGTGTGTGTTTGTGTGTATGTGTGTTTGCCTGCCTCTGTGTGTGTGTGTGTGTGTGTGTTTGCCTGCCTCTCTGTGTGTGTGTATTAAATTCAGAGCCTATCTCATCTATGCCCTATATGATTTGATTGGTATTTGAGAGAGGAGCCAAGCGTCTGGCTGTGTGTATGAGTGTGTGTGTGTGTGTGTGTTCCACGCTGCACATCAAACGACCTGACATTACTGCTTCAATCATGTGCCATCTGATCAAAGAACCCCCCCCCCCCGAAATGATCCCTCAAATGTCAATGCTGCTTCTCCCAAATATCCCTCCTCCTTTCCCAGACAATAATAAACAGGACTGGAGGGAACTGTGGAGGTATCGAGAATAGTGATATCAACTCCAACCAGACCTCAAGGGCCAATGGTGTTGTGGAGAGGGTGAGGG
>NW_022265206.1:0-10000 GCF_002021735.2 Oncorhynchus kisutch
CCTAAAGGACAGCTAAACACAACAGTGAGCTCCTAAAGGACAGCTAACACAATACACACACAGTCAGGTCGCATAAGGAAAGCCTACCACACTACACACACATAGCTCCTAAAGGACCGGTAAAACACAGTGAGCTCCTAAGGACAGCTAACACACAGTGAGCTCGTAAAGGACAGCTAACACAATACACCACAGTTGAGCTCCTAAAGGACAGCTAACACACAGTGAGCTCCTAAAGGACAAGCACAACACAATACACACAACTTGAACTCCTAAAGGCAGCTAACACACAGGAGCTCCTAAAGGACAGCTAACCAATACACACACAGTGAGCTCCTAAAGGACAGCTAACACACAGTGAGCTCCTAAAGGACAGCTACACAATACACACACAGTGAGCTCCAAAGGACAGCTAACACACAGTGAGCTCCTAAGGACAGCTAACACAATACACACAGTGACTCCTAAGGACAGCTAACCCCAGTGAGCTCCTAAAGGACAGCTAACACACAGTGAGCTCCCTAAAGGACAGCTAACACAAACACAGTGAGCTCCTAAAAGTACGGCTAACCAAACACAGTGAGCTCCTAAAGGACCGGTAAAAACAACCAGTGAGCTCCTAAAGGACAGGTAAACACACAGTGAGCTCCTAAAGGACCGGTAACACACAGTGAGCTCCTAAAGGACCCGTTAAACACAAACACAGTGAGCTCCTAAAGGACAGGTAACACAAACACAGTGAGCTCCTAAAGGACAGCTAACACACAATACACACAGTGAGCTCCTAAAGGACAGCTAACACAAACACAGTGAGCTCGTAAAGGACAGCTAACACAATACACACACAGTGAGCTCCTAAAGGACCGTAACACACAGTTAGCTCCTAAAGGACAGGTAACACAAAACACAGTGAGCTCCTAAATGACAGAACACAATACACACACAGGAGTTCCTAAGACAGCTAACACAATACACACACAGGGAGTTCCTAAAGGGACAGCTAACACAATACACAACAACAGTTGAGCTCCTAAAGGACAGCTAACAACAAATACACACAGTGCAGCTCCTAAAAGGACACTAACGACAATAACACACACAGTGAGCTCTTATGGACAGCTAACACACAGTGAGCTCCTAAGGACAAGCTAACACCAGTGAGCTCCTAAAGGACAGCTAACACAGTGAGCTCCTAAAGGACAGGTAACACACAGTGAGCTCCTAAAGGGGCAGGTAACACACACTGAGCTCCTAAAGACAGTTAACACAACACACAGTGACTCCTAAAGGACAGGTAACACATATACACGTGAGCTCCTAAAGGACAGCTAACACAATACACACACAGTGAGCTCCTAAAGGACAGGTAACACACAGTGAGCTCCTAAAGGACAGGTAACACAATACACACAAAGTGAGCTCCTAAAGGACAGCTAACACAACACACACACAGTGAGCTCCTAAAGGACAGCTAACACAACACACACACAGTGAGCTCCTAAAGGACAGCTAACACACACATAGTGGAGCTCCTAAAGGACAGCTAACACACACACACAGTGAGCTCCTAAAGGGCAGCTAACACACACACAGTGAGCTCCTAAAGGACAGCTAACACAACACACAGTGAGCTCCTAAAGGACAGCTAACACAACACACAGTGAGCTCCTAAAGGACAGCTAACACACACACAGCGAGCTCCTAAAGGACAGCTAACACAACACACAGTGAGCTCCTAAAGGACAGCTAACACAACACACAGTGAGCTCCTAAAGGACAGCTAACACACACACAGTGAGCTCCTAAAGGACAGCTAACACACACACAGTGAGCTCCTAAAGGACAGCTAACACAACACACAGTGAGCTCCTAAAGGACAGCTACACAACACACAGTGAGCTCCTAAAGGACAGCTAACACACACACAGTGAGCTCCTAAAGGACAGCTAACACAACACACAGTGAGCTCCTAAAGGACAGCTAACTCATACAGTTGGAGTCGGAAGGTTACATACACCTTTGCCAAATACATTAATATCAGTTTTCCACAATTCCTGACATTTAATCCTAGTAACAATTCCCTGTCTTAGGTCAGTTAGATCACCACTTTATTTTAAGAATGTGAAATGTCAGAATAATAGTAGAGAAATCATTCAATTTAGCTTTTATTTATTTCATCTCATTCCCAGTGGGTCAAAAGTTTACATACACTCAATTAGTATTTGGTAGCATTGAAGTCTGAAGTTTACATACACTTAGGTTGGAGTCAACCACTCCACAAATGTCTTGTTAATTAACAAACTACAGTTTCGGCAAGTCGGTTAGGACATCTACCTTTTGCATGACACAAGTAATTTTTCCAACAATTGTTTACAGGATTATTTCATTTATAAATCATAATTCACAGTATCACAATTCCAGTGGGTCAGAAGTTTACATACACTAAGTTGACTGTGCCTTTAAACAGCTTGGAAAATTCCAGAAAATGATGTCATTGTTTTTGAAGCTTCTGATAGGCTAATTGACATCATTTGAGTCAATTGGAGGTGTACCTGTGGATGTATTTCAAGGCCTACCTTCAAACTCAGTGCCTCTTTCCTTGACATCACTGGAAAATCTAAAGAAATCAGGTATGGCAAGGACAACAAAGTCCAGGTATTTTAGTGACCATCACAAAGCCCTGACCTCAATCCTATAGACAATTTGTGGGCAGAACTGAAAAAGCGTGTGCGAGCAAGGAGTCCTTCAAACCTGACTTAGTTACACCAGCTCTGTCAGGAGGAATAGGTCAAAATTCACCCAACTTAATGTGGGAAGTGGCAAAGTGGCAAGTTAAACAATTTAAAGGCAATGCTACCAAATACTAATTGAGTGTATGTAAATGTCTGACCCACAGAATGTGATGAAAGAAATAAAAGCTGAAATAAATCATTCTCTCTACTATTATTCTGACATTTAACATTCTTAAAATAAAGTGGTGATCCTAACTGACCTAAAACAGAGAATTTTTACTAGGATTAAATGTCAGGAATTGTGAAAAACTGAGTTTAAATGTATTTGGCTAAGGTGTATGTAAGCCTTCCGACTTCAACTGTACATTTCTCTCCCTTTATCTCTCTCTCTCTCCCTCCGTCCCTTCCTCCCCTCTCTCTCCCTCCTCTGTCCCTTCCTCCCTTTCTCTCTCTCTCCCTTCCTCCCTTTCTCTCTCCTTCCCTTCCTCCCTTTCTCTCTCCTTCCTTCCTCCCTCTCTCTCCCTCTGTCCCTTCCTCCCTTCCTCTCTCTCTCCCTCCATCCCATCCTCCCTTTCTCTCTCTCTCTCTCTCTCTCCCTCCATCCCTTCCTCCCTTTCTCTCTCCTTCCCTCCGTCCCTTCCTCCCTTTCTCTCTCCTTCCCTCTGTCCCTTCCTCCCTTTCTCTCTCCTTCCCTCCGTCCCTTCCTCTCTCTCCATCTTCCCCCCTTCCATCCTCTCTCTCAGGACCTGGTAAAGAGCCACCTGATGTATGCTGTGAGAGAGGAGGTAGATGTGTTGAAGGAACAGATTAAGGAGCTGGTAGAGAGGAACTCTCCCAGTTGGAGCAGGAGAACAGCCTCCTGAAAACCCTGGCCAGCCCAGAGCAGATGGCTCAGTTCCAGGCTCAGTCCAGCCCAGCTCTGGCTCCCCGACAGCGACAGGCTCCTCTAACCCCCAGCCGTCCTCACAGAGCTCTGGGACCTCTACATAGCCCCCTTCCTCGGAAAGACGTACGCAGGAGGGAGGAGAACCTTTACTCTACTGCGAACTGACCTCATGCAATGCAACAAGAACCACTATGGCTCAATCAAGGAGAGACTGCTACAAAAATAAAAAACATGTTTTGCACATTTATTTAACTGACCAAAGACAATGATGGACACTTGTGTGTCAGGTGTTCTCTTCGCTTGGAATGCTTCAGACGATCACAATGGAGACCAGGGAGGTGAATGGAACAGATGGACAGTTGTCATGGAGATGAAACAGACAACAACCCCACAACTGGTACACTGTCTTCAGATCTATACAGTGACTATTGAATTGTGCCGTTGCTGCCATTTCTTTAAATGTTCATTTTGTTGGATTATTACCTAGCTGTGAATTGAATCAAAGAACAAGAAATGAGGTGCATTATCTGTAGGGATCATTAAAGAAAGAGAAAACAAGGCCCCATCTGGTATGGGGCGTAGGGTGGAACATACAGTGCATTTGGAAATAAATTCAGACCACTTTAGTTTTTCCAAATTTTGTTGCATTACAGTCCATTCAAAAATTGATGAAATCGTTTTTTTTTTTTCTTCCACATCAATCTACACACATTAGTAATGACTAAAGAAAAACAGTTTTGGAGTAATTTTGCGAAATGTATTAAATATAAAAAACTAAAATATCACATTTACATAAGTATTCAGACCCTTTACTCAGTACTTTGTTGAAGCACCTCTGCCAGCGATTACAGCCTTGAGTCTTCTTGGGTATGATGCTACAAGCTTGGTACACCTGTATTTGTGGAGTTTCTCCTATTCTTTGCAGATCCTCTCAAGCTCTGTCAGGTTGGATGGGGAGCGTCGCTGCACAACTATTTTCAGGTCTCTCCAGAGATGTTCGATCGGGTTCAAGTCCGGGCTCTGGCTGGACCACTCAAGGACATTGAGAGACTTCCTGAAGCCACTCCTGCATTGTCTTGGCTGTGTGCTTAGGGTCGTTGTCCTGTTGAAAGGTGAACCTTCACCCCAGTCTGAGGTTCTGAGTGATCTGGAGCAGGTTTCATCAAGGATCTCATTGTACGTTGCTCCGTTCATCTTTCCTTGATCCTGACTAGTCTCCCAGTCCCTGCTGCTGAAAAACATCCCCACATCATGATGCTGCCACCACCATGCTTCACCGTAGGGATGGTGCCAGGCTTCCTCCAGACATGATGGTTGGCATTCAGACCAAATAGTTCAATCTTGGTTTTATCAGACCATAGAATCTTGTTTCTCATGGTCTGAGAGTCTTTAGGTGCCTTTTGGCAAACTCCAAGTGGGCTGTCATGTGCCTTTTACTGAGGAGTGGCTTCCATCTGGCCACTCTACCAGAAAGGCCTGATTGGTGGAGGGCTGCAGAGATGGTTGTCCTTCTGGAAGGTTCTCCCATCTCCACAGAGGAGCTCTGTCAGTGTGACCATCGGGTTCTTGGTCACCTCCCTGACCAAGGCACTTCTCCCCCAATTGCTCAGTTTGGCCGGGCGGCCAGCTCTAGGAAGAGTGTTGGTGGTTCCAAACTTCTTCCATTTAAGAATGATTGAGGCCTCTGTGTTCTTGGGGACCTTCAATGCTGCAGAAATGTTTTGGTACTCTTCCCCAGATCTGTGCCTCGACACGATCCTATCTCGGAGCTCTATGGACAATTCCTTTGACCTCATGGCTTGGTTTTTGCTCTGACATGCACTGTCAACTGTGGGCTGTTATATAGACAGGTGTGTGCCTTTCCAAATCATGTCCAATCAATTGAATTTACCACAGATGGACTCCAATCAAGTTGTGGAAACTTCTCAAGGATGATCAATGGAAACAGAATGCACCTGAGCACAATTTCGTGTCTCATAGCAAAGGGTCTGAATACTGATGTAAATAAGCTATTTCTGTTTTTGTTTTATACATTTGCTAAAATTTCAAAAACCTGTTTTCACGTTGTTATTATGGGGTATTGTGTGTAGCTTGAGGATTTTGAATTCTATTTAATCCATTTTAGGTAACAACAAAATGTGAAAATATTTGAGTGGTCTGAATACTTTCAGAATGCACTGCAATAGAAGAAACACTTCTCACAGCGGTCTATTCCATATGAGGGGTGATGTGGTGTAACAGAACTTTAGAAGAAGCAGTGATCGCCTTTTGGAACTCGTTGTTGCTCACAATGTCACCCTCTCTCCTCTCCTCCCTCAGACGTAATGATGGAGATGTTGCCCCTCCTCTTTTCCTCCTCTCCTCTCTTCTCCTCCCTCAGACGTAATGATGGAGATGTTGCCCCTCCTCTCTTCCCTCCTCTCTTCTCCTCTATCAGACGTAATGATGGAGATGTTGCCCCTCCTCTTTTCCTCCTCTCCTCTCTTCTCCTCCCTCAGACGTAATGATGGAGATGTTGCCCCTCCTCTCTTTTCCTCCTCTCCTCCCTTCTCCTCCCTTCTCCTCTATCAGACGTAATGATGGAGATGTTGCCCCTCCTCTCTTTCCCTCCTCTCTTCTCCTCTATCAGACGTAATGATGGAGATGTTGCCCCTCCTCTCTTTCCCTCCTCTCTTCTCCTCTATCAGACGTAATGATGGAGATGTTGCCCCTCCTCTCTTTCCCTCCTCCCTTCTCCTCTATCAGACGTAATGATGGAGATGTTGTTGCCCCTCTCTCCTCCCTTCCCCTCCCTCAGATGTAATGATGGAGATGTTGCCCCTCCTCTCTTCTCCTCTCTCCTCTCTTCCTCTCTCCTCCTCCCTCAGACGTAATGATGGAGGAGATGTTGCCCCTCTCTCCTCTCTTCTCCTCTCCCCTCTCTTCCTCTCCCCTCTCTTCTCCTCCCTCAGACGTAATGATGGAGGAGATGTTGCCCCTCCTCTCTCCTCCTCTCTTCTCCCTCAGACGTAAGGATGGAGGAGATGTTGCCCCTCCTCTCTCCTCCTCTCTTCCTCTCTCCTCTCTTCTCCTCCCTCAGACATAAGGATGGAGGGAATGGAAATGCTTTGGGAAAGGGGGCTGATGAGAGTTTCAGTGTTTTTGGGATAGGGCTGTTTCTAGGTTTGTTCCAGATACCAATTCAACCTATGTTCAGCAAACAGCCTGTTTTCCTCAGGCTGGACTGTGATGTTACTGCTCAGAGCGGGAAGAGAATAGCCACTCCAGACTCTATACAGACTGTGTCTAACCCTCACACTGACAGCCCCTTGTACTGCACTGTATATGATTTTCCTGTGCAGAAGATGTTCACTTGCTCAAATCATTTAAACTATTGGACAATTTGAATAAATAAATATATATATATTATAAGGAAATAAAAGCTAGTTTAATAGAAATGTGCTCTGTACATTGACCCGGGATATAAGGAAATAAAAGCTAGTTTTTTAAGGGTAATGTGTAGAAGTACCAGTCAAGTTTGGACCCACCTACTCAGTCCATGGTTTTTATTTGTACTATTTGTCACAACACAACTGATTGGCTAAAATGCATTAAGAAGGAAAGAAATATCACAAAAGTGCTCAGCATATGTGGGAACTCCTTCAAGACTGGTGGGAAAGCATTCCAGGTGAAGCCGGGTTGAGAGAATGCCAAGAGTGTGCAAAGCTGTCATCAAGGCAAAGGGGTAGAAAATAGTAAAAATAAAGAAAAATCCTTGAATGAGTAGGTGTGTTCACACTGTAGACTGGTGCTGTATGTCAGAAAGGCCTGATTGGTGGAGTGCTGCAGAGATGGTTGTCTGTTTTACTCTACTCCTCTCATCCTTGAATGAGTAGGTGTGTTCACACTGTAGACTGGTACTGTATGTCAGGACAATGTTTCTCATCCCACAACAAATGTGACGTTACAATTGCACTAAACAGTTGCACTTCGACTTAAATAAAATGGAAAAACTAAATTGAAATGTTAGTCACTTGTGATTTTAGTGAATTGTTAGGTGGCAGAGTGGAGCAGGTGGAGAGGGCCCTATCTCAGGTTAAAGACGTCATACAGATTTCTAACCCAGATAGCTCTTTGACAACATACAGGGGGAATGGCTGAGACTACAGAATGACATATTACATTATTATATGTTAGTTCAGTGGTGAGAAACGTGTAAATATTGTGGTCTCTGGTTTGTCATACCTGGCGCTTTGTCTTTTTTCATGCCTGTTGTCATAACCCATAGACCATAAAGTTCCTGAAAGTGAAAAGTGTTCCATCCTACAAGACAACACACGCTCACAGAACCAGATGGTGAAAGACAAGATTCCATCCTATAAGACAACACACGCTCACAGAACCAGACGGTGAAAGACAAGATTCCATCCTATAAGACAACACACGCTCACAGAACCAGACGGTGAAAGACAAGATTCCATCCTATAAGACAACACACGCTCACAGAACCAGACGGTGAAAGACCAGATTCCATCCTATAAGACAACACACGCTCACAGAACCAGACGGTGAAAGACAAGATGCAGTGGTCAAGCTGTAAGTCTGAACGAACTGTTGAATGCAGAGGAGGCAATCATTCGCTTCACCCCCAAAGACAAAGATTTCCAGAGGAGATCTTGACTTTGACAATGACGCCATCTACAGTCAGGAAAGGTAGTAGCACTTTTAAGTTGGATCCAGTGTGGGTGGATGGAGTTCTCAGAGTGGGAGGACGGCTGTGTAAGGCAAGCTATGCCTGAAGAAGTCAAGCACCCTGTCATTCTCTCCAAAGACCTTCACATATCTACACTCATCCTCCACCACATACATCAACAAACAGGACATGGTGGAAGGAATCACATGCTCTCACTTCTCCGTCAAAAGTATTGGATCATCAATGTAAACTCTGCAGCAAGGAACATCCTCTCAGAGTGTTGTGAGCAGAAGGCAAGAGGCCAGATTGGTGAGCAGAAGGCAAAGAGGCCAGATTGGTGAGCAGAAGGCAAAGAGGCCAGATTGGTGAGCAGAAGGCAAAGAGGCCAGATTGGTGAGCAGAAGGCAAAGAGGCCAGATTGGTGAGCAGAAGGCAAAGAGGCCAGATTGGTGAGCAGAAGGCAAAGAGGCCAGATTGGTGAGCAGAAGGCAAAGAGGCCAGATTGGTGAGCAGAAGGCAAAGAGGCCAGATTGGTGAGCAGAAGGCAAAGAGGCCAGATTGGTGAGCAGAAGGCAAAGAGGCCAGATTGGTGAGCAGAAGGCAAAGAGGCCAGATTGGTGAACAGAAGATGGCAGATATTGAAAGGGAAAGCTACTTGAAAGGATCTTCGCTGACATCCCACCACTTATCAATGTAGGTGTGGATTACTTTGGTCCTACAGATATCAGAAAAGGATGAGAAAATGTTAAAAGATATGGAGTGATATTTACTGTCCAGTAGAGCAACACACATAGAAATAGCTTACTCTCTTAACACAGACTCGTGTATCAACGCCATAAGAAAATGTATGTGCAGAAGAGGACAAGTACAACATGTAAGACCTGATCGTGTGGCCTAACTTCGTTGGTTCTGAGAGAGAACTCAGAGAAGCTCTATTTGCTTTGATGGAGCCATTTTGGCCCTTTTATGTGTTGTATATATGTTGTCTGTCAAGGGTTATTTTGACTTGTTTTGTACACTAAAGGCACTATATGTTGGGTTCATGGGTCATTAGTAACGTGTGTGTATATAGGTAGTACAGGTGACCAGGAAGGGTTAGTACAGGTGACCAGGAAGGGTTAGTACAGGTGACCAGGAAGGGTTAGTACAGGTGACCAGGAAGGGTTAGTACAGGTGACCAGGAAGGGTTAGTACAGGTGACCAGGAAGGGGTAGTACAGGTGACCAGGAAGGGTTAGTACAGGTGACCAGGAAGGGTTAGTACAGGTGACCAGGAAGGGGTAGTACAGGTGACCAGGAAGGGTTAGTACAGGTGACCAGGAAGGGTTTGTACAGGTGACCAGGAAGGGTTAGTACAGGTGTGAGGAAGGGTTAGTACAGGTGTGAGGAAGGGTTCGTACAGGTGACCAGGAAGGGTTTGTACAGGTGACCAGGAAGGGTTCGTACAGGTGACCAGGAAGGGTTCGTACAGGTGTGAGGAAGGGTTAGTACAGGTGTGAGGAAGGGTTAGTACAGGTGACCAGGAAGGGTTTGTACAGGTGACCAGGAAGGGTTAGTACAGGTGTGAGGAAGGGTTAGTACAGGTGTGAGGAAGGGTTCGTACAGGTGACCAGGAAGGGTTTGTACAGGTGACCAGGAAGGGTTAGTACAGGTGAGAGGAAGGGTTAGGGTTTTAGGGTTAGGGGGGTTAGGGGTTAGGGTTAGGGTTAGG
>NW_022265206.1:15000-16812 GCF_002021735.2 Oncorhynchus kisutch
AGCCCCTCTTTTCGAGGACTTAACTGCCCCAACCCGCTAGGACCACCCACGCGCTACTGAACATACTGCCAATCCAAATCTAAACTGGGGTAGATAGTCGTCCTGCGCGTTACGTGAGTCTCCCGTGTGTAAGGGGGTTGGGAGGGTTGAGCCGATTGGTCTGCCAACAGAACCCCGAGAGGTCCCGAAGGAGTCCGGTCTATCCATATCCTCCTGTCTTCTTGCTTGGTGTATGGAAGGGCGTATTTGCTTAGGGTTTGCTCGCTGCGGGGGAGTCGCCAAGGTCGGGGTCCCCAGAGTAGTTGGAGAAAAAAGGTTCTCGTCCGTTGGGGGTGCTGGTGGGTTTCTCCCAAAAATATTTTTTGGAAGTATGGTAGGTTGGTGAAGGTTATTTTTGTTAAAGTTTGGTCTATTTGTGTTCTATTTTATTGTTTTCTTTCCGTCAAGGGTCCATGGTCATGGTAACCCCTACTTCCAGAAGCCAAAGAAAAGGTAAATATATATATATATATGTCCATATATAATATCCCCTTTTTTTTTTATTTTTACTTTTGTCTTTTTTTATTATTTTTTTTTAATATTTTTTTTATTTTTTTTTTGTTATTTTTATTTATTTTTTAATGTCTAAGTAAAAGTGACTAAAGGTAAATATATTTTTGAGAGTCCGTGGTCACGGTAACTCTATAGTGCTAGTAAGGTGGCTGAAGGAAAGTATTATTGAGAGTCCATGGTCATGGTAACTCTATGGTGCTAGTAGAGTAGCTAAAGGAAAGTTATATTGAGAGTCCATGGTCATGGTAACTCTATGGTGCTATTGGAGGTCTGTTTTTTTTTGGTCTTAATGACCCCCTGTCTTTTGTATGGGATGTGGGGTGTGTAAGGTGTGGGTGCAGTGTATGTCCAGATGTTCCTCCGCTGTGCTGGGTTTGGCTAATTTTTGAGTCGGTTGATCCACTTCCATCTCTGACACGTGGAAGCCGAAGGGGGGGAAGGGAGGGGTGTGCACTCCACATCATATACGCGCGGGACAGGTGGGTCCGGGCGCGGCCGGCCAAAGTAGTAGGCCCCATGGTTGCCCACTTGTAGATTAACCCGTTGGTTGGGTTAAAAGACTGTCTGTCAGTAGGTTTTAGGTTTAGGTATAGTTTTAGAGTGGTTAAGGTTAGGTTTAGGGTTAGGTATAGGTTTTCAAAAATGGTTAAGGTTAGGGTTAAGGTTAGGTTTAGGGTTAGGTGAGAGTTTTTTAGAGTGGTTAAGGTTAGGGTTAGGGTTAGGTATAGGTTTTCAAAAATGGTTAAGTTTAGGGTTAAGGTTAGGTTTAGGATTAGGTAAGGGTTTTTAGAGTGGTTAAGGTTAGGGTTAGGGTTAGGTATAGTGTTTCCGAATGGTTAAGGTTAGGTTTTAGGTAGGTCTGTCAACTCAACTTAGGATCAGGCAAAACCCTTGAGTTGCGTACCTTATGCAGGTCCGGTCCTCGGTTGGTTGCCATGTGTCCATGTAGGGTTAGGGTTAGGGTTAGGGTTAGGGTTAGGGTTAGGGTTAGGGTTAGGGTTAGGGTTAGGGTTAGGGTTAGGGTTAGGGTTAGGTTTGGCTAATTTTTGAGTCGGTTGATCCACTTCCATCTCTGACACGTGGAAGCCGAAGGGGGGGAAGGGAGGGGTGTGCACTCCACATCATATACGCGCGGGACAGGTGGGTCCGGGCGCGGCCGGCCAAAGTAGTAGGCCCCATGGTTGCCCACTTGTAGATTAACCCGTTGGTTGGGTTAAAAGACTGTCTGTCAGTAGGTTTTAGGTTTAGGTATAGTTTTTT
>NW_022265207.1:0-16780 GCF_002021735.2 Oncorhynchus kisutch
CCTGTCCACACCATATTTGGCAGGGACAGGAAACTCCAACCAGATGCTTGACATGTATTCTTCTGGTGAAACATCTGGGCCATTTGTTCTACAGTGCATTCGGGGGAACTATTCAAAGCCTTTCACTTTTTCCATTACAGACTTGATTAAATTAATCATTTTCCTCATCAGTCTACACACAATATAAAATAATGACAAAGTCGAAAAACAGTTATTTTAGACATTTTTGTTAAATATATTCCAAATTAAACCGCCACTGATGGGAAAATGTGCATATGTTTGAATTTTTTAATTTTTTATGCAGATCTTAGAATATTAGCATGATAATCTGTTGCCAAGTGTATAGAAACTATAGCCACCCTAAAGACCCTGTGTGCTAGTCCAGTGTCACTTTGATTTTACCTGCACAACATGCTTCACCAGCAGTCCCAAACATCTAAAGAATAAGCTACCAGACAAAACAAGCTAGTAAGAATTGTACTGAAACTCCCCCCTCACACTCATCTGGAGGTCGAGCATTTTAAGCAGCTAGTCTGGCAATCTGTGGAATAAAACCATCTTGGTCTGGTCCACAGAATCAGCACGGACTCGGCCCCCAGATACCTTTCTAACCTTTTGTAAAAAAAAAAAAAAAATCTTACCAGAGCCAGAGACTCAAATATTGACCGTTTAAAAATAAATATGAGTATATATATATATATATATATATACTGTATACCGGCACTGTTGAGTGGAACAATCTACCACAGAAACTCCAAGCCACATCAACCATAACCACTTTTAAAAAGAATGGCAAAAGGCTGGTGAGCAGTAGAAATGGATGTTTGTCCATCTCTGTAATGTGTCTGTGTCTCTGTAATGTGTCTGTGTCTCTGTAATGTGTCTGTGTCTCTGTAATGTGTCTCTGTAATGTGTCTGTGTCTCTGTAATGTGTCTCTGTAATGTGTCTGTGTCTCTGTAATGTGTCTGTGTCTCTGTAATGTGTCTCTGTAATGTGTCTGTGTCTCTGTAATGTGTCTGTCTCTGTAATGTGTCTCTGTAATGTGTCTCTGTAATGTGTCTGTGTCTCTGTAATGTGTCTGTCTCTGTAATGTGTCTGTCTCTGTAATGTGTCTCTGTAATGTGTCTGTCTCTGTAATGTGTCTCTGTAATGTGTCTGTCTCTGTAATGTGTCTCTGTAATGTGTCTGTGTCTCTGTAATGTGTCTGTGTCTCTGTAATGTGTCTCTGTAATGTGTCTCTGTAATGTATCTGTGTCTCTGTAATGTGTCTCTGTAATGTGTCTCTGTAATGGGTCTCTGTAATGTGTCTCTGTAATGGGTCTGTGTCTCTGTAATGTGTCTGTGTCTCTGGAATGTGTCTCTGTAATGTGTCTGTGTCTCTGGAATGTGTCTCTGTAATGTGTCTGTGTCTCTGTAATGTGTCTCTGTAATGTGTCTCTGTAATGTGTCTCTGTAATGTGTCTGTGTCTCTGTAATGTGTCTGTGTCTCTGTAATGTGTCTGTGTCTCTGTAATCAAATCAAATTTATTTATATAGCCCTTCGTACATCAGCTGATATCCCAAAGTGCTGTACAGAAACCCAGCCCAAAACCCCAAACAGCAAGCAATGCAGGTGTAGAAGCACGGTGGCTAGGAAAAAACTCCCTAGAAAGGCCAATACCTAGGAAGAAACCTAGAGAGGAACCAGGCTATGTGGGGTGGCCAGTCCTCTTCTGGCTGTGCCGGGTGGAGATTATAACAGAACATGGTCAAGATGTTCAATGTTCATAAATGACCAGCATGGTCGAATAATAATAAGGCAGAACAGTTGAAACTAGAGCAGCAGCACAGTCAGGTGGAAGTTGAAACTGGAGCAGCAGCATGGCCAGGTAGACTGGGGACAGCAAGGAGTCATCATGTCAGGTAGTCCTGGGGCATGGTCCTAGGGCTCAGGTCAGTTGAAACTGGAACAGCAGCATGGCCAGGTGGACTGGGGACAGCAAGGAGTCATCATGTCAGGTAGTCCTGGGGCATGGTCCTAGGGCTCAGGTCCTCCGAGAGAGAGAAAGAAAGAGAGAAGGAGAGAATTAGAGAACGCACACTTAGATTCACACAGGACACCGAATAGGACAGGAGAAGTACTCCAGATATAACAAACTGACCCCAGCCCCCCGACACATAAACTACTGCAGCATAAATACTGGAGGCTGAGACAGGAGGGGTCAGGAGACACTGTGGCCCCATCCGAGGACACCCCCGGACAGGGCCAAACAGGAAGGATATAACCCCACCCCACTTTGCCAAAGCACAGCCCCCACACCACTAGAGGGATATCTTCAACCACCAACTTACCATCCTGAGACAAGGCTGAGTATAGCCCACAAAGATCTCCGCCACGGCACAACCCAAGGGGGGGGGGCGCCAACCCAGACAGGATGACCACAACAGTGAATCAACCCACTCAGGTGACGCACCCCCTCCAGGGACGGCATGAGAGAGCCCCAGCAAGCCAGTGACTCAGCCCCTGTAATAGGGTTAGAGGCAGAGAATCCCAGTGGAAAGAGGGGAACCGGCCAGGCAGAGACAGCAAGGGCGGTTCGTTGCTCCAGAGCCTTTCCGTTCACCTTCCCACTCCTGGGCCAGACTACACTCAATCATATGACCCACTGAAGAGATGAGTCTTCAGTAAAGACTTAAAGGTTGAGACCGAGTTTGCGTCTCTGACATGGGTAGGCAGACCGTTCCATAAAAATGGAGCTCTATAGGAGAAAGCCCTGCCTCCAGCTGTTTGCTTAGAAATTCTAGGGACAATTAGGAGGCCTGCGTCTTGTGACCGTAGCGTACGTATAGGTATGTACGGCAGGACCAAATCAGAGAGATAGGTAGGAGCAAGCCCATGTAATGCTTTGTAGGTTAGCAGTAAAACCTTGAAATCAGCCCTTGCTTTGACAGGAAGCCAGTGTAGAGAGGCTAGCACTGGAGTAATATGATCAAATTTTTTGGTTCTAGTCAGGATTCTAGCAGCCGTATTTAGCACTAACTGAAGTTTATTTAGTGCTTTATCCGGGTAGCCGGAAAATAGAGCATTGCAGTAGTCTAACCTAGAAGTGACAAAAGCATGGATTAATTTTTCTGCATCATTTTGGACAGAAAGTTTCTGATTTTTGGAAAAATGATGGAAAAAAGCTGTCCTCGAAATGGTCTTGATATGTTCTTCAAAAGAGAGATCAGGGTCCAGAGTAACGCCGAGGTCCTTCACAGTTTTATTTGAGACGACTGTACAACCATTAAGATTAATTGTCAGATTCAACAGAAGATCTCTTTGTTTCTTGGGACCTAGAACAAGCATCTCTGTTTTGTCCGAGTTTAATAGTAGAAAGTTTGCAGCCATCCACTTCCTTATGTCTGAAACACATGCTTCTAGCGAGGGCAATTTTGGGGCTTCACCATGTTTCATTGAAATGTACAGCTGTTGTGTCATCCGCATAGCAGTGAAAGTTTACATTATGTTTTCGAATAACATCCCCAAGAGGTAAAATATATAGTGAAAACAATAGTGGTCCTAAAACGGAACCTTGAGGAACACCGAAATTTACAGTTGATTTGTCAGATGTAATGTGTCTCTGTAATGTGTCTCTGTAATGTGTCTGTGTCTCTGTAATGTGTCTGTGTCTCTGGAATGTGTCTCTGTAATGTGTCTGTGTCTCTGGAATGTGTCTCTGGAATGTGTCTGTGTCTCTGTAATGTGTCTCTGTAATGTGTCTCTGTAATGTGTCTGTGTCTCTGTAATGTGTCTCTGTAATGTGTCTGTGTCTCTGTGTCTCTGTAATGTGTCTGTGTCTCTGTAATGTATCTGTGTCTCTGTAATGTGTCTGTGTCTCTGTAATGTGTCTCTGTAATGTGTCTCTGTAATGTGTCTGTGTCTCTGTAATGTGTCTGTGTCTCTGTAATGTGTCTGTGTCTCTGTAATGTGTCTCTGTAATGTGTCTGTGTCTCTGTAATGTGTCTGTGTCTCTGTAATGTGTCTCTGTAATGTGTCTGTGTCTCTGTAATGTGTCTGTGTCTCTGTAATGTGTCTGTGTCTCTGTAATGTGTCTCTGTAATGTGTCTCTGTAATGTGTCTGTGTCTCTGTAATGTGTCTCTATGTCATTTTATATGTTTTCATGTCAACAATGGAAATATGTCCACAACTTTATCATGCGATCCCAGTCACTTGATCCCAGTCACTTGATCCCAGTCACTTGATCCCAGTCACTTGATCCCAGTCACTCGATCCCAGTCACTCGATCCCAGTCACTCGATCCCAGTCAGATCCCAGTCACTCGAACCCAGTCACTCGATCCCAGTCACTTGATCCCAGTCACTTGATCCCAGTCACTCGATCCCAGTCACTCGATCCCAGTCACTCGATCCCAGTCACTCGATCCCAGTCACTCGATCCCAGTCACTCGATCCCAGTCACTCGATCCCAGTCACTCGATCCCAGTGACTCGATCCCAGTCACTCGATCCCAGTCACTCGATCCCAGTCACTCGATCCCAGTCACTCGATCCCAGTCACTCGATCCCAGTCACTCGATCCCAGTCACTCGATCCCAGTCACTCGATCCCAGTCACTTGAAACATTTTTTTTGTCTTTATTTTTTTACTGACAAATAAAATGAATCAGTGAATCCAAACTACAGTGGCCATTTTGATTTTATTAGGATCTCTTTTAGTCCCCATTAGAACTAATCTTCCAAGAGTCCTTAACATTAAAATACAATTTATTATAGAAACAAATGTTGCACATATAGCACACTATTACAAACATACATAATATACTAGCATAATGACCCCAATAAATACTCCATCTAAAAAAGATTGATTCTTCATCTTCTATAGTCCCACAACATTTATATATACTATATTTAAATTGTTTTAAAATAATGTTTACAGTTATATATTGAAAGGTTTCTAGTTTGCTCAGTTAATTTATTCAATTTCTTTATTGCTCTAAATCTAAATGTTCTTTTGCCCATTTCTTTGTTCTGTCTGGATAACACACAGATGGTGGACTATCTATTCCTAGTATTTACTGTCTGTCTCTTAACCAACTGAATACCGTTCTGTCTGGATAACACATAGATGGTGGACAATCTATTCCTAGTATTTACTATCTGTCTCTTAACCAACTGAATACCGTTCTGTCTGGATAACACACAGATGGTGGACAATCTATTCCTAGTATTTACTGAATGTCTGTATCTTAACCAACTGAATACCGTTCTGTCTGGATAACACATAGATGGTGGACAATCTATTCCTAGTATTTACTGTCTGTCTCTTACCAACTGAATACCGTTCTGTCTGGGTAACACATAGATGGTGGACAATCTATTCCTAGTATTTACTGTCTGTCTCTTAACCAACTGAATACTGTTCTGTCTGGATAACACATAGATGGTGGACAATCTATTCCTAGTATTTACTGTCTGTCTCTTACCAACTGAATACCGTTCTGTCTGGATAACACATAGATGGTGGACAATCTATTCCTAGTATTTACTGTCTGTCTCTTACCAACTGAATACCGTTCTGTCTGGATAACACATAGATGGTGGACAATCTATTCCTAGTATTTACTGTCTGTCTCTTACCAACTGAATACCGTTCTGTCTGGATAACACATAGATGGTGGACAATCTATTCCTAGTATTTACTGTCTGTCTCTTACCAACTGAATACCGTTCTGTCTGGATAACACATAGATGGTGGACAATCTATTCCTAGTATTTACTGTCTGTCTCTTACCAACTGAATACCGTTCTGTCTGGATAACGCATAGATGGTGGACAATCTATTCCTAGTATTTACTGTCTGTCTCTTACCAACTGAATACCGTTCTGTCTGGATAACACATAGATGGTGGACAATCTATTCCTAGTATTTACTGTCTGTCTCTTAACCAACTGAATACCGTTCTGTCTGGGTAACACATAGATGGTGGACAATCTATTCCTAGTATTTACTGTCTGTCTCTTAACCAACTGAATACCGTTCTGTCTGGGTAACACATAGATGGTGGACAATCTATTCCTAGTATTTACTGAATGTCTGTCTCTTACCAACTGAATACCGTTCTGTCTGGATAACACACAGATGGTGGACAATCTATTCCTAGTATTTACTGTCTGTCTCTTAACCAACTGAATACCGTTCTGTCTGGATAACACATAGATGGTGGACAATCTATTCCTAGTATTTACTGTCTGTCTCTTAACCAACTGAATACCGTTCTGTCTGGGTAACGCATAGATGGTGGACAATCTATTCCTAGTATTTACTGTCTGTCTCTTAACCAACTGAATACCGTTCTGTCTGGATAACGCATAGATGGTGGACAATCTATTCCTAGTATTTACTGTCTGTCTCTTAACCAACTGAATACCGTTCTGTCTGGGTAACACATAGATGGTGGACAATCTATTCCTAGTATTTACTGTCTGTCTCTTAACCAACTGAATACCGTTCTGTCTGGATAACACACAGATGGTGGACAATCTATTCCTAGTATTTACTGAATGTCTGTCTCTTAACCAACTGAATACCGTTCTGTCTGGATAACACATAGATGGTGGACAATCTATTCCTAGTATTTACTGTCTGTCTCTTAACCAACTGAATACCGTTCTGTCTGGATAACGCATAGATGGTGGACAATCTATTCCTAGTATTTACTGTCTGTCTCTTAACCAACTGAATACCGTTCTGTCTGGATAACACATAGATGGAGGACGATCTATTCCTAGTATTTACTGTCTGTCTCTTACCAACTGAATACCGTTCTGTCTGGATAACACATAGATGGTGGACAATCTATTCCTAGTATTTACTGTCTGTCTCTTAACCAACTGAATACCGTTCTGTCTGGGTAACACATAGATGGAGGACAATCTATTCCTAGTATTTACTGTCTGTCTCTTACCAACTGAATACCGTTCTGTCTGGATAACACATAGATGGTGGACAATCTATTCCTAGTATTTACTGTCTGTCTCTTAACCAACTGAATACCGTTCTGTCTGGATAACACATAGATGGTGGACAATCTATTCCTAGTATTTACTGAATGTCTGTCTCTTAACCAACTGAATACCGTTCTGTCTGGGTAACACATAGATGGTGGACAATCTATTCCTAGTATTTACTGTCTGTCTCTTAACCAACTGAATACCGTTCTGTCTGGATAACACATAGATGGTGGACAATCTATTCCTAGTATTTACTGTCTGTCTCTTACCAACTGAATACCGTTCTGTCTGGATAACACATAGATGGTGGACAATCTATTCCTAGTATTTACTGTCTGTCTCTTAACCAACTGAATACCGTTCTGTCTGGATAACACATAGATGGTGGACAATCTATTCCTAGTATTTACTGTCTGTCTCTTAACCAACTGAATACCGTTCTGTCTGGATAACACATAGATGGTGGACAATCTATTCCTAGTATTTACTGTCTGTCTCTTACCAACTGAATACCATTCTGTCTGGATAACACATAGATGGTGGACAATCTATTCCTAGTATTTACTGTCTGTCTCTTAACCAACTGAATACCGTTCTGTCTGGATAACACATAGATGGTGGACAATCTATTCCTAGTATTTACTGTCTGTCTCTTAACCAACTGAATACCGTTCTGTCTGGGTAACACATAGATGGAGGACAATCTATTCCTAGTATTTACTGTCTGTCTCTTACCAACTGAATGCCGTTCTGTCTGGATAACACATAGATGGTGGACAATCTATTCCTAGTATTTACTGTCTGTCTCTTAACCAACTGAATACCGTTCTGTCTGGATAACACATAGATGGTGGACAATCTATTCCTAGTATTTACTGAATGTCTCTTACCAACTGAATACCGTTCTGTCTGGATAACACATAGATGGTGGACAATCTATTCCTAGTATTTACTGAATGTCTCTTAACCAACTGAATACCGTTCTGTCTGGATAACACATAGATGGTGGACAATCTATTCCTAGTATTTACTGAATGTCTCTTAACCAACTGAATACCGTTCTGTCTGGATAACACATAGATGGTGGACAATCTATTCCTAGTATTTACTGTCTGTCTCTTAACCAACTGAATACCGTTCTGTCTGGGTAACACATAGATGGTGGACAATCTATTCCTAGTATTTACTGTCTGTCTCTTAACCAACTGAATACCGTTCTGTCTGGGTAACACATAGATGGTGGACAATCTATTCCTAGTATTTACTGAATGTCTGTCTCTTACCAACTGAATACCGTTCTGTCTGGATAACACACAGATGGTGGACAATCTATTCCTAGTATTTACTGTCTGTCTCTTAACCAACTGAATACCGTTCTGTCTGGATAACACATAGATGGTGGACAATCTATTCCTAGTATTTACTGTCTGTCTCTTAACCAACTGAATACCGTTCTGTCTGGGTAACGCATAGATGGTGGACAATCTATTCCTAGTATTTACTGTCTGTCTCTTAACCAACTGAATACCGTTCTGTCTGGATAACGCATAGATGGTGGACAATCTATTCCTAGTATTTACTGTCTGTCTCTTAACCAACTGAATACCGTTCTGTCTGGGTAACACATAGATGGTGGACAATCTATTCCTAGTATTTACTGTCTGTCTCTTAACCAACTGAATACCGTTCTGTCTGGATAACACACAGATGGTGGACAATCTATTCCTAGTATTTACTGAATGTCTGTCTCTTAACCAACTGAATACCGTTCTGTCTGGATAACACATAGATGGTGGACAATCTATTCCTAGTATTTACTGTCTGTCTCTTAACCAACTGAATACCGTTCTGTCTGGATAACGCATAGATGGTGGACAATCTATTCCTAGTATTTACTGTCTGTCTCTTAACCAACTGAATACCGTTCTGTCTGGATAACACATAGATGGAGGACGATCTATTCCTAGTATTTACTGTCTGTCTCTTACCAACTGAATACCGTTCTGTCTGGATAACACATAGATGGTGGACAATCTATTCCTAGTATTTACTGTCTGTCTCTTAACCAACTGAATACCGTTCTGTCTGGGTAACACATAGATGGAGGACAATCTATTCCTAGTATTTACTGTCTGTCTCTTACCAACTGAATACCGTTCTGTCTGGATAACACATAGATGGTGGACAATCTATTCCTAGTATTTACTGTCTGTCTCTTAACCAACTGAATACCGTTCTGTCTGGATAACACATAGATGGTGGACAATCTATTCCTAGTATTTACTGAATGTCTGTCTCTTAACCAACTGAATACCGTTCTGTCTGGGTAACACATAGATGGTGGACAATCTATTCCTAGTATTTACTGTCTGTCTCTTAACCAACTGAATACCGTTCTGTCTGGATAACACATAGATGGTGGACAATCTATTCCTAGTATTTACTGTCTGTCTCTTACCAACTGAATACCGTTCTGTCTGGATAACACATAGATGGTGGACAATCTATTCCTAGTATTTACTGTCTGTCTCTTAACCAACTGAATACCGTTCTGTCTGGATAACACATAGATGGTGGACAATCTATTCCTAGTATTTACTGTCTGTCTCTTAACCAACTGAATACCGTTCTGTCTGGATAACACATAGATGGTGGAGAATCTATTCCTAGTGTTTACTGTCTGTCTCTTACCAACTGAATACCATTCTGTCTGGATAACACATAGATGGTGGACAATCTATTCCTAGTATTTACTGTCTGTCTCTTAACCAACTGAATACCGTTCTGTCTGGATAACACATAGATGGTGGACAATCTATTCCTAGTATTTACTGTCTGTCTCTTAACCAACTGAATACCGTTCTGTCTGGGTAACACATAGATGGAGGACAATCTATTCCTAGTATTTACTGTCTGTCTCTTACCAACTGAATACCGTTCTGTCTGGATAACACATAGATGGTGGACAATCTATTCCTAGTATTTACTGTCTGTCTCTTAACCAACTGAATACCGTTCTGTCTGGATAACACATAGATGGTGGACAATCTATTCCTAGTATTTACTGAATGTCTGTCTCTTAACCAACTGAATACCGTTCTGTCTGGGTAACACATAGATGGTGGACAATCTATTCCTAGTATTTACTGTCTGTCTCTTAACCAACTGAATACCGTTCTGTCTGGATAACACATAGATGGTGGACAATCTATTCCTAGTATTTACTGAATGTCTGTCTCTTAACCAACTGAATACCGTTCTGTCTGGACAACACATAGATGGTGGACAATCTATTCCTAGTATTTACTGTCTGTCTCTTAACCAACTGAATACCGTTCTGTCTGGATAACACATAGATGGTGGACAATCTATTCCTAGTATTTACTGTTTGTCTCTTAACCAACTGAATACCGTTCTGTCTGGATAACACATAGATGGTGGACAATCTATTCCTAGTATTTACTGTCTGTCTCTTAACCAACTGAATACCGTTCTGTCTGGATAACACATAGATGGTGGACAATCTATTCCTAGTAATTACTGTCTGTCTCTTAACCAACTGAATACCGTTCTGTCTGGATAACACATAGATGGTGGACAATCTATTCCTAGTATTTACTGAATGTCTGTCTCTTAACCAACTGAATACCGTTCTGTCTGGATAACACATAGATGGTGGACAATCTATTCCTAGTATTTACTGTCTGTCTCTTAACCAACTGAATACCGTTCTGTCTGGATAACACATAGATGGTGGACAATCTATTCCTAGTATTTACTGTCTGTCTCTTAACCAACTGAATACCGTTCTGTCTGGATAACACATAGATGGTGGACAATCTATTCCTAGTATTTACTGTCTGTCTCTTAACCAACTGAATACCGTTCTGTCTGGGTAACACATAGATGGAGGACAATCTATTCCTAGTATTTACTGTCTGTCTCTTACCAACTGAATGCCGTTCTGTCTGGATAACACATAGATGGTGGACAATCTATTCCTAGTATTTACTGTCTGTCTCTTAACCAACTGAATACCGTTCTGTCTGGATAACACATAGATGGTGGACAATCTATTCCTAGTATTTACTGAATGTCTGTCTCTTAACCAACTGAATACCGTTCTGTCTGGGTAACACATAGATGGTGGACAATCTATTCCTAGTATTTACTGTCTGTCTCTTAAACCAACTGAATACCGTTCTGTCTGGATAACACATAGATGGTGGACAATCTATTCCTAGTATTTACTGTCTGTCTCTTAACCAACTGAATACCGTTCTGTCTGGATAACACATAGATGGTGGACAATCTATTCCTAGTGTTTACTGTCTGTCTCTTACCAACTGAATACATTCTGTCTGGATAACACATAGATGGTGGACAATCTATTCCTAGTATTTACTGTCTGTCTCTTAACCACTGAATACCGTTCTGTCTGGATAACACATAGATGGTGGACAATCTATTCCTAGTATTTACTGTCTGTCTCTTAACCAACTGAATACCGTTCTGTCTGGGTAACACATAGATGGAGGACAATCTATTCCTAGTATTTACTGTCTGTCTCTTACCAACTGAATACCGTTCTGTCTGGATAACACATAGATGGTGGACAATCTATTCCTAGTATTTACGGTCTGTCTCTTAACCAACTGAATACCGTTCTGTCTGGATAACACATAGATGGTGGACAATCTATTCCTAGTATTTACTGAATGTCTGTCTCTTAACCAACTGAATACCGTTCTGTCTGGGTAACACATAGATGGTGGACAATCTATTCCTAGTATTTACTGTCTGTCTCTTAACCAACTGAATACCGTTCTGTCTGGATAACACATAGATGGTGGACAATCTATTCCTAGTATTTACTGAATGTCTGTCTCTTAACCAACTGAATACCGTTCTGTCTGGACAACACATAGATGGTGGACAATCTATTCCTAGTATTTACTGTCTGTCTCTTAACCAACTGAATACCGTTCTGTCTGGATAACACATAGATGGTGGACAATCTATTCCTAGTATTTACTGTTTGTCTCTTAACCAACTGAATACCGTTCTGTCTGGATAACACATAGATGGTGGACAATCTATTCCTAGTATTTACTGTCTGTCTCTTAACCAACTGAATACCGTTCTGTCTGGATAACACATAGATGGTGGACAATCTATTCCTAGTAATTACTGTCTGTCTCTTAACCAACTGAATACCGTTCTGTCTGGATAACACATAGATGGTGGACAATCTATTCCTAGTATTTACTGAATGTCTGTCTCTTAACCAACTGAATACCGTTCTGTCTGGATAACCATAGATGGTGGACAATCTATTCCTAGTATTTACTGTCTGTCTCTTACCAACTGAATACCGTTCTGTCGGATAACACATAGATGGTGGACAATCTATTCCTAGTATTTTACTGTCCTGTCTCTTACCAACTGAATACCGTTCTGTCTGGATAACACATAGATGGTGGACAATCTATTCCTAGTATTTACTGAATGTCTGTCTCTTACCAAACTGAATACCGTTCTGTCTGGATAACACATAGATGGTGGACAATCTATTCCTAGTATTTACTGTCTGTCTCCTACCAACTGAATACCGTTCTGTCTGGATAACACATAGATGGTGGACAATCTATTCCTAGTATTTACTGAATGTCTGTCTCTTAACCAACTGAATACCGTTCTGTCTGGACAACACATAGATGGTGGACAATCTATTCCTAGTATTTACTGTCTGTCTCTTAACCAACTGAATACCGTTCTGTCTGGATAACACATAGATGGTGGACAATCTATTCCTAGTATTACTGTCTGTCTCTTAACCAACTGAATACCGTTCTGTCTGGATAACACATAGATGGTGGACAATCTATTCCTAGTATTTACTGTCTGTCTCTTAACCAACTGAATACCCGTTCTGTCTGGATAACACATAGATGGTGGACAATCTATTCCTAGTAATTACTGTCTGTCTCTAACCAACTGAATACCGTTCTGTCTGGATAACACATAGATGGTGGACAATCTATTCCTAGTATTTACTGTCTGTCTCTTAACCAACTGAATACCGTTCTGTCTGGATAACACCTAGATGGTGGGACAATCTATTCCTAGATATTTACTGAATGTCTGTCTCTTACCAACTGAATACCGTTCTGTCTGGATAACACAAGATGGTGGACAATCTATTCCTAGTATTTACTGTCTGTCTCTTACCAACTGAATACCGTTCTGTCTGGATAACACATAGATGGTGGACAATCTATTCCTAGTATTTACTGTCTGTCTCTTAACCAACTGAATACCGTCTGTCTGGATAACACATAGATGGTGGACAATCTATTCCTAGTATTTACTGTCTGTCTCTTACCAACTGAATACCGCTCTGTCTGGATAACACATAGATGGTGGACAATCTATTCCTAGTATTTACTGAATGTCTGTCTCTTACCAACTGAATACCATTCTGTCTGGATAACGCATAGATGGTGGACAATCTATTCCTAGTATTTACTGAATGTCTGTCTCTTACCAACTTAATACCATTCTGTCTGGATAACACATAGATGGTGGACAATCTATTCCTAGTATTTACTGTCTGTCTCTTAACCAACTGAATACCGTTCTGTCTGGATAACACATAGATGGTGGACAATCTATTCCTAGTATTTTACTGTCTGTCTCTTAACCAACTGAATACCGTTCTGTCTGGATAACACATAGATGGTGGACAATCTATTCCTAGTATTACTGAATGTCTGTCTCTTACCAACTGAATACCGTTCTGTCTGGATAACACATAGATGGTGGACAATCTATTCCTAGTATTTACTGTCTGTCTCTTACCAACTGAATACCGTTCTGTCTGGATAACACATAGATGGTGGACAATCTATTCCTAGTATTTACTGTCTGTCTCTTACCAACTGAATACCGTTCTGTCTGGATAACACATAGATGGTGGACAATCTATTCCTAGTATTTACTGAATGTCTGTCTCTTACCAACTGAATACCGTTCTGTCTGGATAAACACATAGATGGTGGACAATCTATTCTAGTATTTACTGTCTGTCTCTTACCAACTGCATACCGTTCTGTCTGGATAACACATAGATGGTGGACAATCTATTCCTAGTATTACTGTCTGTCTCTTAACCAACTGAATACCGTTCTGTCTGGATAACACATAGATGGTGGACAATCTATTCCTAGTATTTACTGAATGTCTGTCTCTTAACAAACTGAATACCGTTCTGTCTGGGTAACACATAGATGGGGACAATCTATTCCTAGTATTTACTGTCTGTCTCTTAACCAACTGAATACCGTTCTGTCTGGGATAACACATAGATGGTGGACCAATCTATTCCTAGTATTTACTGAATGTCTGTCTCTTAACCAACTGAATACCGTTCTGTCTGGACAACACATAGATGGTGGACAATCTATTCCTAGTATTTACTGTCTGTCTCTTAACCAACTGAATACCGTTCTGTCTGGATAACACATAGATGGTGGACAATCTATTCCTAGTATTTACTGTCTGTCTCTTAACCAACTGAATACCGTTCTGTCTGGATAACACATAGATGGTGGACAATCTATTCCTAGTATTTACTGTCTGTCTCTTAACCAACTGAATACCGTTCTGTCTGGATAACACATAGATGGTGGACAATCTATTCCTAGTATTTACTGTCTGTCTCTTAACCAACTGAATACCGTTCTGTCTGGATAACACATAGATGGTGGACAATCTATTCCTAGTATTTACTGTCTGTCTCTTAACCAACTGAATACCGTTCTGTCTGGGTAACACATAGATGGTGGACAATCTATTCCTAGTATTTACTGTCTGTCTCTTACCAACTGAATACCGTTCTGTCTGGATAACACATAGATGGTGGACAATCTATTCCTAGTATTACTGAGTCTGTCTCTTACCAACTGAATACCATTCTGTCTGGATAACACATAGATGGTTGGACAATCTATTCCTAGTATTTACTGAATGTCTGTCTCTTACCAACTGAATACCGTTCTGTCTGGGTACACATAGATGGTGGACAATCTATTCCTAGTATTTACTGTCTGTCTCTTACCAACTGAATACCGTTCTGTATGGATAACACCATATGATGGTGGGACATCTATTCCTAGTAGTTACGTCTGTCTCTTAACCAACTGAATACCGTTCTGTCTGATAACACATAGATGGTGGACAATCTATTCCTAGTATTTACTGACTGTCTCTTAACCAACTGAATACCGTTCTGTCTGGGTAACACATAGAGTGTGGACAATCTATTCCTAGTATTTACTGTCTGTCTCTTAACAACTGAATACCGTTCTGTCTGGGTAACACATAGATGAGAGGACGATCTATTGCCTAGGATTTCCTGTCTGTCTCTAACAAACTGAATACCGTTCTGTCTGGGAAGAACACATAGTGGAGGGAGATCTATTCTAGTATTTACTGCATGTCTGTCTCGTTAACAACTGAATACCTTCTTGTCTGGAAACACATAGATGTTGGGACTATCTATTCCTAGTATTTACTTTCTGTCTCTTACCAATGCAATACCGTTCTGTCTTGGATACAACCCATAGATGGTGGCAATCCTATTCCTAGTTATTTACTGAATGTCTCTCTCTTACCAACTGAATACCGTTCGTCTGGGTAACACATAGATGGTGGACAATCTATTCCTAGTATATTACTGAATTCTGTCTCTTTACCCAACTGAATACCGTTCTGTCTGGATAACACATAGATGGTGGACAATCTATTCCTAGTATTTACTGTCTGTCTCTTACCAACTGAATACCGTTCTGTCTGGATAACACATAGATGGTGGACAATCTATTCCTAGTATTACTGAATGTCTGTCTCTTACCAACTGAATACCGTTCTGTCTGGATAACACATAGATGGTGGACAATCTATTCCTAGTATTTACTGAATGTCTGTCTCTTACCAACTGAATACCGTTCTGTCTGGGTAACACATAGATGGTGGACAATCTATTCCTAGTATTTACTGTCTGTCTCTTACCAACTGAATACCGTTCTGTCTGGGAACACATAGATGGTGGACAATCTATCCTAGTATTTACTGTCTGTCTCTTAACAACTGAATACCGTTCTGTCTGGATAACACATAGATGGTGGACAATCTATTCCTAGTATTACTGAATGTTGTCTCTTACCAACTGAATACCGTTCTCTGGATAAACATAGATGGTGGACAATCTATTCCTAGTATTTACTGTCTGTCTCTTACCAACTGAATACCGTTCTGTCTGGATAACACATAGATGGTGGACAATCTATTCCTAGTATTACTGAATGTCTGTCTCTTACCAACTGAATACCGTTCTGTCTGGATAACACATAGATGGTGGACAATCTATCCTAGTATTTACTGTCTGTCTCTAACCAACTGAATACCGTTCTGTCTGGATAACACATAGATGGTGGACAATCTATTCCTAGTATTTACTGTCTGTCTCTTAACCAACTGAATACCGTTCTGTCTGGAAACACATAGATGGTGGACAATCTATTCCTAGTATTTACTGTCTGTCTCTTAACCAACTGAATACCGTTCTGTCTGGATAACACATAGATGGGGACAATCTATTCCTAGTATTACTGTCTGTCTCTAACCAACTGAATACGTTCTGTCTGGATAACACATAGATGGTGGACAATCTATTCCTAGTATTTACTGTCTGTCTCTTAACCAACTGAATACCGTTCTGTCTGGG
>NW_022265208.1:0-16804 GCF_002021735.2 Oncorhynchus kisutch
ACCACCCTACTACCACTATCAGATTAGAGCCATAAGGGAACACTAGGAACTACCACCCACTACTATCAGATTAGAGCCATAAGGGACACTAGGAATCGCCACCCCCCTACCACTATCAGATTAGAGCCATAAGGGACACTTGGAATCTACCCCCCACTACCACTATGAGATTAGAGCCATAAGGGACACTAGAATCTGCCACCCTACTACCATTATCATATTAGAGCCATAAGGGACACTAGACATCCACCACCCTACTACCATTATCATATTAGAGCCCTAAGGGACACTAGGAATCCACCACCCACTACCACTATCATATAAGAGCCATAAGGGACCATAGGAATCTACCATCCCACTACCACTATCAGATTAGAGCAATAAGGGACACTAGGAATCTACCACCCCACTACCACTATCAGATTAGAGCCATAAGGGACACTAGGAATCTGCCACCCCCATCTACCACTATCAGATTAGAGCCATAAGGGACACTAGGAATCTGCCATCCCCCCACTACCACTATCAGATTAGAGCCATAAGGGACACTTGGAATCTACCACCCCACTACCACTATGAGATTAGAGCCATAAGGGACACTAGGAATCTGCCACCCTACTACCATTATCATATTAGAGCCATAAGGGACACTATACATCCACCACCCTTCTACCATTATCATATTAGAGCCATAAGGGACCCTAGACATCCACGAACCTACTACCATTATCATATTAGAGCCATAATGGATATTAGGTATCCACAACAAAACTACCACGATCAGGTAAGAGCCATAAGAGACCACAGGAATCTACCACCCCACTACCACTATCAGATTAGAGCCATAAGGGACACTTGGAATCTACCAACCCACTACCACTATGAGATTAGAGCCATGAGGGACACTAGGAATCTGCCACCCTACAACAATTATCATATTAGAGCCGTAAGGGACACTATACATCCACCACCCTTCTACCATTATCATATTAGAGCCATAAGGGACCCTAGACATCCACCACCCTACTACCACTATCAGATTAGAGCCATAAGGGACACTAGGAATCTGCCACCCCCCACTACCACTATCAGATTAGAGCCATAAGGGACACTTGGAATCTACCACCCCACTACCACTATGAGATTAGAGCCATAAGGGACACTAGGAATCTGCCACCCTACTACCATTATCATATTAGAGCCATAAGGGACACTATACATCCACCACCCTTCTACCATTATCATATTAGAGCCATAAGGGACCCTAGACATCCACCACCCTACTACCATTATCATATTAGAGCCATAAGGGACACTAGACATCCACCACCATACTACCATTATTATATTAGAGCAATAAGGGACACTAAACATCCACGTACCTACTACCATTATCATATTAGAGCCATAATGGATATTAGGTATCCACAACAAAACTACCACGATCAGGTAAGAGCCATAAGAGACCACAGGAATCTACCACCCCACTACCACTATCAGATTAGAGCCATAAGGGACACTTGGAATCTACCAACCCACTACCACTATGAGATTAGAGCCATAAGGGACACTAGGAATCTGCCACCCTAGTACCATTATCATATTAGAGCCGTAAGGGACACTATACATCCACCACCCTTCTACCATTATCATATTAGAGCCATAAGGGACCCTAGACATCCACCACCCTTCTAGCATTATCATATTAGAGCCATAAGGGGCACTAGGAATCTGCCACCCCCCACTACCACTATCAGATTAGAGCCATAAGGGACACTAGGAATCTTCCACCCTACTACCATTATCATATTAGAGCCATAAGGGACACTATACATCCACCACCCTTCTATTATTATCATATTAGAGCCATAAGGGACCCTAGACATCCACCACCCTACTACCATTATCATATTAGAGCCATAAGGGACACTAGACATCCACCACCCTTCAACCATTATCATATTAGAGCAGTAAGGGACACTAAACATCCACGACCCTACTACCATTATCATATTAGAGCCATAATGGACATTAGGAATCCACAACAAAACTACCACAATCAGGTAAGAGCCATAAGGGACCATAGGAATCTACCACCCCACTACCACTATCAGATTAGAGCCATAAGGGACACTAGGAAACTGTCACCCCCCACTACCACTATCAGATTAGAGCCATAAGGGACACTAGGAAACTGTCACCCCCCACTACCACTATCAGATTAGAGCCATAAGGGACACTTGGAATCTACCACCCCACTACCACTATGAGATTAGAGCCATAAGGGACACTAGGAATCTGCCACCCTACTACAATTATCATATTAGAGCCGTAAGGGACACTATACATCCACCACCCTTCTACTATCAGATTAGAGCCATAAGGGACCCTAGACATCCACCACCCTACTACCATTATCATATTAGAGCCATAAGGGACACTAGACATCCACCACCCTTCTACCATTATCATATTAGAGCCATAAGGGACACTAGGAATCTGCCACCCCCCACTACCACTATCAGATTTGAGCCATAAGGGACACTTGGAATCTACCACCCCACTACCACTATGAGATTAGAGCCATAAGGGACACTAGGAATCTGCCACTCTACTACCATTATCATATTAGAGCCATAAGGGACACTATACATCCACCACCCTTCTATTATTATCATATTAGAGCCATAAGGGACCCTAGACATCCACCACCCTACTACCATTATCATATTAGAGCCATAAGGGACACTAGACATCCACCACCCTTCAACCATTATCATATTAGAGCAGTAAGGGACACTAAACATCCACGACCCTACTACCATTATCATATTAGAGCCATAAGGGACACTATACATACACCACCCTTCTACCATTATCATATTAGAGCCATAAGGGACCCTAGACATCCACCCCCCTACTACCATTATCATATTAGAGCCATAAGGGACACTAGACATCCACCACCCTACTACCATTATCATATTAGAGCCATAAGGGACCCTAGACATCCACCACCCTACTACCATTATCATATTAGAGCCATAAGGGACACTAGACATCCACCACCCTACTACCATTATCATATTAGAGCCATAATGGACATTAGGAATCCACAACAAAACTACCACGATCAGGTAAGAGCCATAATGGACCCTAGGAATCTACCATCCCACTACCACTATCAGATTAGAGCAATAAGGGACACTAGGAATCTACCACCCCACTACCACTATCAGATTAGAGCCATAAGGGACACTAGGAATCTGCCACCCCACTACCATTATCATATTAGAGCCATAAGGGACACAGGAATCTACCACCCCCCACTACCACTATCAGATTAGAGCCATAAGGGACACTAGGAATCTGCCACCCCATTACCATTATCATATTAGAGCCATAAGGGACACTATACATCCACCACCCTTCTAAGATCATCATATTAGAGCCATAAGGGACCCTAGACATCCACCACCCTACTACCATTATCATATTAGAGCCATAAGGGGCACTAGACATCCACCACCCTACTACCATTATCATATTAGAGCCATAAGGGACCCTAGACATCCACCACCATACTACCATTATCATATTAGAGCCATAAGGGCCACTAGACATCCACCACCCTACTTCCATAATCATATTAGAGCCATAAGGGACACTAGGAATCTACCACCCCCCACTACCACTATCAGATTAGAGCCATACGTGACACTAGGAATCTGCCACCCCCCACTACCACTATCAGATTCGAGCCATACGGGACACTAGGAATCTGCCACCCCCCACTACCAATATCAGATTAGAGCCATAAGGGACACTAGGAATCTACCACCCTACTACCATTATCATATTAGAGCCATAAGGGACACTAGACATCCACCACCCTTCTACCATTATCATATTAGAGCCATAAGGGACACTATACATCCACCACCCTACTACCATTATCATATTAGAGCCATAATGGATATTAGGTATCCACAACAAAACTACCACGATCAGGTAAGAGCCATAAGAGACCACAGGAATCTACCACCCCTCTACCACTATCAGATTAGAGCCATAAGGGACACTAGGAAACTGTCACCCCCCACTACCACTATCAGATTAGAGCCATAAGGGACACTTGGAATCTACCACCCCACTACCACTATGAGATTAGAGCCATAAGGGACACTAGGAATCTGCCACCCTACTACCATTATCATATTAGAGCCGTAAGGGACACTATACATCCACCACCCTTCTACTATTATCATATTAGAGCCATAAGGGACCCTAGACATCCACCACCCTACTACCATTATCATATTAGAGCCATAAGGGACACTAGACATCCACCACCCTTCTACCATTATCATATTAGAGCCATAAGGGACACTAGGAATCTGCCACCCCCCACTACCACTATCAGATTTGAGCCATAAGGGACACTTGGAATCTACCACCCCACTACCACTATGAGATTAGAGCCATAAGGGACACTAGGAATCTGCCACCCTACTACCATTATCATATTAGAGCCATAAGGGACACTATACATACACCACCCTTCTACCATTATCATATTAGAGCCATAAGGGACCCTAGACATCCACCCCCCTACTACCATTATCATATTAGAGCCATAAGGGACACTAGACATCCACCACCCTACTACCATTATCATATTAGAGCCATAATGGACATTAGGAATCCACAACAAAACTACCACGATCAGGTAAGAGCCATAAGGGACCCTAGGAATCTACCATCCCACTACCACTATCAGATTAGAGCAATAAGGGACACTAGGAATCTACCACCCCACTACCACTATCAGATTAGAGCCATAAGGGACACTAGGAATCTACCACCCCACTACCATTATCATATTAGAGCCATAAGGGACACTAGGAATCTACCACCCCCCACTACCACTATCAGATTAGAGCCATAAGGGACACTAGGTATCTGCCACCCCCCACTACCACTATCAGATTAGAGCCATAAGGGACCCTAGGAATCTACCACCCCATTACCATTATCATATTAGAGCCATAAGGGACACTATACATCCACCACCATTCTAAGATCATCATATTAGAGCCATAAGGGACCCTAGACATCCACCACCCTTCTAAGATCATCATATTAGAGCCATAAGGGACCCTAGACATCCACCACCCTACTACCATTATCATATTAGAGCCATAAGGGACACTAGACATCCACCACCCTACTACCATTATCATATTAGAGCCATAAGGGACCCTAGACATCCACCACCATACTACCATTATCATATTAGAGCCATAAGGGCCACTAGACATCCACCACCCTACTTCCATAATCATATTAGAGCCATAAGGGACACTAGGAATCTGCCACCCCCCACTACCACTATCAGATTAGAGCCATACGTGACACTAGGAATCTGCCACCCCCCACTACCACTATCAGATTCGAGCCATACGGGACACTAGGAATCTGCCACCCCCCACTACCAATATCAGATTAGAGCCATAAGGGACACTAGGAATCTGCCACCCCCACAACCACTATCAGATTAGAGCCATAAGGGACACTAGGAATCTACCACCCTACTACCATTATCATATTAGAGCCATAAGGGACACTAGACATCCACCACCCTTCTACCATTATCATATTAGAGCCATAAGGGACACTATACATCCACCACCCTACTACCATTATAATATTAGAGCCATAAGGGACACTAGACATCCACCACCCTACTACCATTATCATATTAGAGCCATAAGGGACACTAGACATCCACCACCCTACTACCATTATCATATTAGAGCCATAAGGGACACTAAACATCCACCACCCTACTACCATTATAATATTAGAGCCATAAGGGACACTAAACATCCACCACCCTAATACCATTATCATATTAGAGCCATAATGGACATTAGGAATCCACAACAAAACTACCACGATCAGGTAAGAGCCATAAGGGACCCTAGGAATCTGCCACCCCATTACCATTATCATATTAGAGCCATAAGGGACACTAGGAATCTACCACCCCACTACCATTATCATATTAGAGCCATAAGGGACACTAGACATCCACCACCCTACTACCATTATCATATTAGAGCCATAAGGGACCCTAGACATCCACCACCATACTACCATTATCATATTAGAGCCATAAGGTCCACTAGACATCCACCACCCTTCTACCATTATCATATTAGAGCCATAAGGGACCCTAGACATCCACCACCATACTACCATTATCATATTAGAGCCATAAGGGACACTAGACATCCACCATCCTTCTACCATTATCATATTAGAGCCATAAGGGACCCTAGACAGGGACCCTAGACATCCACCACCATACTACCATTATCATATTAGAGCCATAAGGGCCACTAGACATCCACCACCCTACTTCCATAATCATATTAGAGCCATAAGGGACACTAGGAATCTGCCACCCCCCACTACCACTATCAGATTAGAGCCATACGTGACACTAGGAATCTGCCACCCCCCACTACCACTATCAGATTCGAGCCATACGGGACACTAGGAATCTGCCACCCCCCACTACCAATATCAGATTAGAGCCATAAGGGACACTAGGAATCTGCCACCCCCACAACCACTATCAGATTAGAGCCATAAGGGACACTAGGAATCTACCACCCTACTACCATTATCATATTAGAGCCATAAGGGACACTAGACATCCACCACCCTTCTACCATTATCATATTAGAGCCATAAGGGACACTATACATCCACCACCCTACTACCATTATAATATTAGAGCCATAAGGGACACTAGACATCCACCACCCTACTACCATTATCATATTAGAGCCATAAGGGACACTAGACATCCACCACCCTACTACCATTATCATATTAGAGCCATAAGGGACACTAAACATCCACCACCCTACTACCATTATAATATTAGAGCCATAAGGGACACTAAACATCCACCACCCTAATACCATTATCATATTAGAGCCATAATGGACATTAGGAATCCACAACAAAACTACCACGATCAGGTAAGAGCCATAAGGGACCCTAGGAATCTGCCACCCCATTACCATTATCATATTAGAGCCATAAGGGACACTAGGAATCTACCACCCCACTACCATTATCATATTAGAGCCATAAGGGACACTAGACATCCACCACCCTACTACCATTATCATATTAGAGCCATAAGGGACCCTAGACATCCACCACCATACTACCATTATCATATTAGAGCCATAAGGTCCACTAGACATCCACCACCCTTCTACCATTATCATATTAGAGCCATAAGGGACCCTAGACATCCACCACCATACTACCATTATCATATTAGAGCCATAAGGGACACTAGACATCCACCATCCTTCTACCATTATCATATTAGAGCCATAAGGGACACTAGGAATCTACCACCCCCCACTACCACTATCAGATTAGAGCCATAAGGGACACTAGGAATCTACCACCCCATTACCATTATCATATTAGAGCCATAAGGGACACTAGACATCTACCACCCCACTACCACTATCAGATTAGAGCCATAAGGGACACTAGGAATCTACCACCCCACTACCACTATCAGATTAGAGCCATACGGGACACCAGGAATCTGCCACCCCCCACTACCACTATCAGATTAGAGCCATAAGGGACACTAGGAATCTGCCACCCCCCACTACCACTATCAGATTTGAGCCATAAGGGACACTAGGACTCTATCACCACACTACCAATATCAGATTAGAGCCATAAGGGAAACTAGGAATCTGCCACACCCCACAACCACTATCAGATTAGAGCCATAAGGGACACTAGGAATCTACCACCCTACTACCATTATCATATTAGAGCCATAAGGGACACTAGATATCCACCACCCTTCTACCATTATCATATTAGAGCCATAAGGGACACTAGACATCCACCACCCTACTACCATTATAATATTAGAGCCATAAGGGACACTAGACATCCACCACCCTACTACCATTATAATATTAGAGCCATAAGGGACACTAGACATCCACCACCCTACTACCATTATCATATTAGAGCCATAAGGGACACTAGACATCCACCACCCTACTACCATTATCATATTAGAGCCATAAGGGACACTAAACATCCACCACCCTACTACCATTATCATATTAGAGCCATAAGGGACACTAAACATCATTTCGTCATTTCCGGACGTCATTTCCGGTCACAACTTGCAGGCTTGTTTTCGAGTTGCTGTGCGTTTTGTTGCCAACCTGTTTTGCTACCTGACAACTTTACGGTTTTCACTTTTTAATTACCGTTCATATATTTATTTATTATTTAACTTTTTCACTCCGGACGCTTTATCTGGACACGATTCGTCAGGACCTCCAACAGCCGAAGCTAAGTAGTAACATTAACATGATGCCTTCTAATTGCAGCCGCTGTACTCGCCTTACGGCGAGGATAGCTGTGCTGCAAGCCCAGCTTCAGACGCAATCGTTAGGCAAGGGTAATTTCAGTGTAGGAAAGGATGAAACAGCGTCTGTGGCACCAGTAAGTACAGATAGTAGTTTAAATCCCCTGGCACAGTCCCCGCAGCCGGACAACTTTCTCACGGTTTCTGGAAGGAAATGCTGTAGGAACGCTCAACCGGTGTCGCTCATTCAGCCGACAGAAACTTTCAACCGGTTTTCCCCATTAAGCAGCGGGTCGGAGTCAGAGGCCGATTCTTCTCTGGTCTCTACTCCTCCCGTTACGGGGTCTGAGACGCCGAAGCTTCCCACCATTAGCTCTGACAAATTGAAAACTCTAGTCATTGGCGACTCCATTACCCGCAGTATTAGACTTAAAGCGAATCATCCAGCGATCATACACTGTTTACCCGGGGGCAGGGCTACCGACGTTAAGGCTAATCTGAAGATGGTGCTGGCTAAAGCTAAAACTGGCGAGTGTAGAGAGTATAGAGATATTGTTATCCACGTCGGCACCAACGATGTTAGGATGAAACAGTCAGAAATCACCAAGCGCAACATAGCTTCTGCGTGCATATCAGCTAGAAAGATGTGTCGGCATCGAGTAATTGTCTCTGGCCCCCTCCCAGTTAGGGGGAGTGATGAGCTCTACAGCAGAGTCTCACAACTCAATCGCTGGTTGAAAACTGTTTTCTGCCCCTCCCAAAAGTTAGAATTTGTAGATAATTGGCCCTCTTTCTGGGACTCACCCACAAACAGGACCAAGCCTGACCTGCTGAGGAGTGACGGACTCCATCCTAGCTGGAGGGGTGCTCTCATCTTATCTACCAACATAGACAGGGCTCTAACTCCTCTAGCTCCACAATGAAATAGGGTGCAGGCCAGGCAGCAGGCTGTTAGCCAGCCTGCCAGCATAGTGGAGTCTGCCATTAGCACAGTCAGTGTAGTCAGCTCAGCTATCACCATTGAGACCGTGTCTGTGCCTCGACCTAGGTTGGGCAAAACTAAACATGGCAGGGTGTTCGCCTTAGCAATCTCACTAGGATAAAGACCACCTCCATTCCTGTCATTACTGAAAGAGATCATGATACCTCACATCTCAAAATAGGGCTACTTAATGTTAGATCCCTTACTTCAAAGGCAATTATAGTCAATGAACTAATCACTGACCATAATCTTGATGTGATTGGCCTGACTGAAACATGGCTTAAGCCTGATGAATTTACTGTTTTAAATGAGGCCTCACCTCCTGGCTACACTAGTGACCATATCCCCCGTGCATCCTGCGAAGGCGGAGGTGTTGCTAACATTTACGATAGCAAATTTCAATTTACAAAAAAAAAAAAAGACATTTTTGTCTTTTGAGCTTCTAGTCATGAAATCTATGCAGCCTTTACAGGCCTCCTGGGCCATATACAGCGTTTCTCACTGAGTTCCCTGAATTCCTATCGGACCTTGTAGTCATAGCAGATAATATTCTAATCTTTGGTGACTTTAATATTCACATGGAAAAGTCCACAGACCCACTCCAAAAGGCTTTCGGAGCCATCATCGACTCAGTGGGTTTTGTCCAACATGTCCCTGGACCCACTCACTGTCACAGTCATACGCTGGACCTAGTTTTGTCCCATGGACTAAATGTGGTGGATCTTAATGTTTTTCCTCATAATCCTGGACTATCGGACCACCATTTTATTACGTTTGCAATTGCAACAAATAATCTGCTTAGACCCCAACCAAGGAACATCAAAAGTCGTGCTATAAATTCACAGACAACACAAAGATTCCTTGATACCCAAGGACGCCAGAGGACAAAAATCAGTTAACCACCTAACTGAGGATCTCAATTTAACCTTGCGCAATACCCTAGATGCAGTTGCACCCCTAAAAACAAAAAAAAATGCCTCATAAGAAACTAGCTCCCTGGTACACAGAAAATACCCGAGCTCTGAAGCAAGCTTCCAGAAAATTGGAACGGAAATGGCGCCACACCAAACTGGAAGTCTTCCGACTAGCTTGGAAGGACGGTACCGTGCAGTACCGTAGAGCCCTTACTGCTGCTCGATCATCCTATTTTTCTAACTTAATTGAGGAAAATAAGAACAATCCGAAATTCCTTTTTAATACGGTCGCAAAGCTAACTAAAAAGCAGCATTCCCCAAGAGAGGATGACTTTCACTTTAGCAGTGATAAATTCATGAACTTCTTTGAGGAAAAGATTATGATTATTAGAAAGCAAATTACGGACTCCTCTTTAAACCTGCGTATTCCTCCAAACCTCAGTTGTCCTGAGTCTGCACAACTCGGCCAGGACCTAGGATCAAGAGAGATCAAGTGTTTTAGTATTATATCTCTTGACACAATGATGAAAATAATCATGGCCTCTAAACCTTCAAGCTGCATACTGGACCCTATTCCAACTAAACTACTGAAAGAGCTGCTTCCTGTGCTTGGCCCTCCTATGTTGAACATAATAAACGGCTCTCTATCCACTGGATGTGTACCAAACTCACTAAAAGTGGCAGTAATAAAGCCTCTCTTGAAAAAGCCAAACCTTGACCCAGAAATATAAAAAACTATCGGCCTATATCGAATCTTCCATTCCTCTCAAAAATTTTAGAGAAGGCTGTTGCGCAGCAACTCACTGCCTTCCTGAAGACAAACAATGTATACAAAATGCTTCAGTCTGGTTTTAGACCCCATCATAGCACTGAGACGGCACTTGTGAAGGTGGTAAATGACATTTTAATGGCATCGGACCGAGGCTCTGCATCTGTCCTCGTGCTCCTAGACCTTAGTGCTGCTTTTGATACCATCGATCACCACATTCTTTTGGAGAGATTGGAAACCCAAATTGGTCTACACGGACATGTTCTGGCCTGGTTTAGATCTTATCTGTCGGAAAGATATCATTTTGTCTCTGGGAATGGTTTGTCCTCTGACAAATCAACTGTAAATTTCAGTGTTCCTCAAGGTTCCGTTTTAGGACCACTATTGTTTTCACTATATATTTTACCTCTTGGGGATGTTATTCGAAAACATAATGTAAACTTTCACTGCTATGCGGATGACACACAGCTGTACATTTCAATGAAACATAGTGAAGCCCCAAAATTGCCCTCGCTAGAAGCATGTGTTTCAGACATAAGGAAGTGGATGGCTGCAAACTTTCTACTATTAAACTCGGACAAAACAGAGATGCTTGTTCTAGGTCCCAAGAAACAAAGAGATCTTCTGTTGAATCTGACAATTAATCTTAATGGTTGTACAGTCGTCTCAAATAAAACTGTGAAGGACCTCGGCGTTACTCTGGACCCTGATCTCTCTTTTGAAGAACATATCAAGACCATTTCGAGGACAGCTTTTTTCCATCTACGTAACATTGCAAAAATCTGAAACTTTCTGTCCAAAAATGATGCAGAAAAATTAATCCATGCTTTTGTCACTTCTAGGTTAGACTACTGCAATGCTCTATTTTCCGGCTACCCGGATAAAGCACTAAATAAACTTCAGTTAGTGTTAAATACGGCTGCTAGAATCCTGACTAGAACCAAAAAATTTGATCATATTACTCCAGTGCTAGCCTCTCTACACTGGCTTCCTGTCAAAGTAAGGGCTGATTTCAAGGTTTTACTGCTAACCTACAAAGCATTACATGGGCTTGCTCCTACCTATCTCTCTGATTTGGTCCTGCCGTACATACCTACACGTACGCTACGGTCACAAGACGCAGGCCTCCTAATTGTCCCTAGAATTTCTAAGCAAACAGCTGGAGGCAGGGCTTTCTCCTATAGAGCTCCATTTTTATGGAACGGTCTGCCTACCCATGTCAGAGACGCAAACTCGGTCTCAACCAAGTCTTTACTGAAGACTCATCTCTTCAGTGGGTCATATGATTGAGTGTAGTCTGGCCCAGGAGTGGGAAGGTGAACGGAAAGGCTCTGGAGCAACGAACCGCCCTTGCTGTCTCTGCCTGGCCGGTTCCCCTCTTTCCACTGGGATTCTCTGCCTCTAACCCTATTACAGGGGCTGAGTCACTGGCTTGCTGGGGCTCTCTCATGCCGTCCCTGGAGGGGGTTGATTCACTGTTGTGGTCATCCTGTCTGGGTTGGCGCCCCCCCCCCCCCCTTGGGTTGTGCCGTGGCGGAGATCTTTGTGGGCTATACTCAGCCTTGTCTCAGATGGTAAGTTGGTGGTTGAAGATATCCCTCTAGTGGTGTGGGGGCTGTGCTTTGGCAAAGTGGGTGGGGTTATATCCTTCCTGTCTGGCCCTGTCTGGGGGTGTCCTCGGATGGGGCCACAGTGTCTCCTGACCCTCCTGTCTCAGCCTCCAGTATTTATGCTGCAGTAGTTTATGTGTCGGGGGGCTGGGGTCAGTTTGTTATATCTGGAGTACTTCTCCTGTCCTATTCGGTGTCCTGTGTGAATCTAAGTGTGCGTTCTCTAATTCTCTCCTTCTCTCTTTCTTTCTCTCTCTCGGAGACCTGAGCCCTAGGAGCCATGCCCCAGGGACTACCTGACATGATGACTCCCTTGCTGTCCCCAGTCCACCTGGCCATGCTGCTGTTCCAGTTTCAACTGACCTGAGCCCTAGGACCATGCCCCAGGACTACCTGACATGATGACTCCTTGCTGTCCCCAGTCCACCTGGCCATGCTGCTGCTCCAGTTTCAACTTCCACCTGACTGTGCTGCTGCTCCAGTTTCAACTGTTCTGCCTTATTATTATTCGACCATGCTGGTCATTTATGAACATTTGAACATCTTGGCCATGTTCTGTTATAATCTCCACCCGGCACAGCCAAGAAGAGGACTGGCCACCCCCACATAGCCTGGTTCCTCTCTAGGTTTCTTCCTAGGTATTGGCCTTTCTAGGGAGTTTTTCCTAGCCACCGTGCTTCTACACCTGCATTGCTTGCTGTTTGGGGTTTTAGGATGGGTTTCTGTACAGCACTTTGAGATATCAGCTGATGTACGAAGGGCTATATAAATACATTTGATTTGATTTGATTTGATTTAAACATCCACCACCCTACTACCACGATCAGGTAAGAGCCATAAGGGACCCTAGGAATCTGCCACCCCCCACTACCACTATCAGATTAGGAGCCATAAGGGACACTAGGAATCTGCCACCCCCCACCTACCACTATCAGATTAGAGCCATAAGGGATACTAGGAATCTACCACCCACTACCACTATCAGATTAGAGCCATAACGGATACCAGGAATCTACCACCCCACTACCACTATCAGATTAGAGCCATAAGGGACACTTGGAATCTACCACCCCACTACCATTATCATATTAGAGCCATAAGGGACACTAGACATCCACTACCCTTCTTACCATTATCACTATTAGAGCCATAAGGGACACTAGGAATCTGTCACCCCACTACCATTATCAGATTAGAGCCATAAGGGACACTAGGTATCTACCACCCCATACCACTATCAGATTAGAGCCATACGGGACACTAGGAATCTGCCACCCCCCACTACCACTATCAGATTAGAGCCATAAGGGACACTTGGAATCTACCCACCCCACTACCACTATGAGATTAGAGCCATAGGGACACTAGGAATCTTCCACACCCTACTACCATTATCATATTAGAGCGCATAAGGGGACCCTAGACATCCACCACCCTACTACCATTATCATACTAGAGCCATAAGGGACACTAGACATCCACCACCCTTCTACCATTATCATATTAGAGCCCATAAGGGACACTAAACATCCACACGCATACTACCATTATCCTATTAGAGCCATAATGGCACACATTAGAATCCACACCAAAACCTACCACGAATCAGGTAAGAGCCATAAGGGACCATAGGAATCTACCAACCCCCACTACCACTATCAGATTAGAGCCATAAGGGACACTAAGAATCTTACCCCCCACTACCACTATTAGATTAGAGCATTAAGGGACACTAGGAATCTGCCACCACCCCTTACCACTATCAGATTAGAGCCATAAGGGACACTAGGAAACTGTCCCCCCCCACTACCACTATCAGATTATGAGCCATAAGGGACACTTGGAATCTACCACCCACTACCCACTATGAGATTAGAGCCATAAGGGACACTAGAATCTGCACCCTACTACCATTATCATATTAGAGCCGTAAGGACCACTATACATCCACCCACCTTCTACCATTATCATATTAGAGCCATAAGGGACCTAGACATCCACCACCCTACTACCATTATCATATCTAGAGCCATAAGGGACACAAGACATCACCACCCCTTCTACCATATCATATTAGAGCCATAAGGGGACACTAGGAATCTGCCATCTCCCCACTACCACTATCGATTAGAGCCATAAGGGACACTTGGAATCTACCACCCCACTACCACTATGAGATTAGAGCCATAAGGGGACCATAGGAATCTGCCACTCTACTACCATTATCATATTAGAGCCAATAGGGACCCTAGACATACACACCCTACCTACCATTATTCATATTAGAGCCATAAGGGACACTAGACATCCGACCACCCCTACTACATTATCAGATTAGAGCCATAAGGGACACTAGGAATCTACCCCCCACTACCACTATTAGATTAGAGCCATAAGGGACACTAGGAATCTGCCACCACCCCTCTACCACTATCAGATTAGAGCCATAAGGGACACTAGGAAACTGTCACCCCCCACTACCACTATCAGATTAGAGCCATAAGGGACACTTGGAATCTACCACCCCACTACCACTATGAGATTAGAGCCATAAGGGACCCTAGGAATCTGCCACCCCATTACCATTATCATATTAGAGCCATAAGGGACACTAGACATCTACCACCCCACTACCATTATCATATTAGAGCCATAAGGGACACTAGACATCCACCACCCTACTACCATTATCATATTAGAGCCATAAGGGACCCTAGACATCCACCACCATACTACCATTATCATATTAGAGCCATAAGGGCCACTAGACATCCACCACCCTTCTACCATTATCATATTAGAGCCATAAGGGACCCTAGACATCCACCACCATACTACCATTATCATATTAGAGCCATAAGGGAAACTAAACATCCACCACCCTACTACCATTATAATATTAGAGCCATAAGGGACACTAAACATCCACCACCCTACTACCATTATCATATTAGAGCCATAATGGACATTAGGAGTCCACAACAAAACTACCACGATCAGGTAAGAGCCATAAGGGACCCTAGGAATCTGCCACCCCCCACTACCACTATCAGATTAGAGCCATAAGGGACACTTGGAATCTACCACCCCACTACCACTATGAGATTAGAGCCATAAGGGACACTAGGAATCTTCCACCCTACTACCATTATCATATTAGAGCCATAAGGGACCCTAGACATCCACCACCCTACTACCATTATCATACTAGAGCCATAAGGGACACTAGACATCCACCACCCTTCTACCATTATCATATTAGAGCCATAAGGGACACTAAACATCCACGACCCTACTACCATTATCATATTAGAGCCATAATGGACATTAGGAATCCACAACAAAACTACCACAATCAGGTAAGAGCCATAAGGGACCATAGGAATCTACCACCCCACTACCACTATCAGATTAGAGCCATAAGGGACACTAGGAATCTACCCCCACTACCACTATTAGATTAGAGCCATAAGGGACACTAGGAATCTGCCACCACCCCTCTACCACTATCAGATTAGAGCCATAAGGGACACTAGGAAACTGTCCCCCCCCACTACCACTAATCAGATTAGAGCCATAAGGGACACTAGGAATCTGCCACCACCCACTACCACTATCAGATTAGAGCCATAAGGGATACTAGGAATCTACCACCCACTACCACTATCAGATTAGAGCCATAACGGATACCAGGAATCTACCACCCCACTACCACTATCAATTAGAGCCATAAGGGACACTTGGAATCTACCACCCCACTACCATTATCATATTAGAGCCATAAGGACACTAGACATCCACTACCCTCTACCATTATATATTAGAGCAATAAGGGACACTAGACATCCACCACCCTACTACCATATCATATTAGAGCCATAAGGGACCCTAGACATCCACCACCATACTACATTATCATTTAGAGCCATAGGGAACACTAGACATCCACCACCCTCTACCATTTCATATTTAGAGCCATAAGGGACCCTAGACATCCACCACCATACTACCATTATCATATTAGAGCCATAAGGGACACTAAACATCACCACCCTACTACCATTATAATTTAGAGCCATAAGGGACACTAAA
>NW_022265209.1:0-16717 GCF_002021735.2 Oncorhynchus kisutch
GTCTGAAGACTCTATGGAGCTGAAGACCATCTGCTTTGTCAAACCCCCCCCATACTGAGTAATCTGCTGCCAACTAGTCCAGTCAGTCTGTCAGGAGGTCTTGATGTTTTCTCTCAACTTGGAGCACCGTCATCTCAATCTCTTCACTTCACATCTTCCCCCCGTATCCCCATTTCTCTCGCTCTGTTTCTCCTTCTCTTCTTTATACCTCACCCCTCTCTCCCCTCCTCCCTTCCCTCTATCTCTCTCCTCCATCCCTCTCTCCCCCTCTACATACCCCCCCCTACATACCTCCCCCTCTACATACCTCCCCCTCTACATACCTCCCTCTCTACATACCTCCTCTCTACATACCTCTACATACTTCTCTCTCTACATACCCCTCCCCCTCCTCTAAATCCCTCTCTACATACTTCCCTCTCTACATACACCTCCCTCTCTACATACACCTCCCTCTCTACAACACCCCATACACCTCCTCTTACATACACCTCCCTCTCTACATACACCTCCCTCTCTACACTACACCTCCCTCTCTACATACACCTCCCTCTCTAATACACCTCCCTCTCTACATACACCTCCCTCTCTACATACACCTCCCTCTCTACATACACCTCCCTCTCTACATACACCTCCCTCTCTACATACACCTCCCTCTCTACATACACCTCCCTCTCTACATACACCTCCCTCTCTACATACACCTCCCTCTCTACATACACCTCCCTCTCTACATACATTACCTCCCTCTCTACATACTTCTCCCTCTCTACATAACCTCCCTCTCTACATACCTCCCTCTCTACATACCTCCCTCTCTACATACTCTCCCCCTCCCTCTCTACATACCTCTCCCCCTCTACATAGGGGGAGGAGAGGGGGAGAGGAAGAGATGGGGAGATGAGGGGGAATGGAGGGAGAGAGGAGGGGGAGAGAGAGGAAGAAATTGGGAGATGAGGGGGGAGAGGAAGAGATGGGGAGAGAGGGATGATGGGGGGGAATGGAGGTAGAGAGGAGGGAGAGAGAGGAAGAGATTGGGAGATGAGGGGGGGAGAGGAAGATGGAGGTAGAGAGAGAGGGGGACGAGGGAGTAAGAAAAAGGGAACGAGGGAGTAGGGGGGAGAGAAGAGAAGAGGGAGAGAGGGGAGGGAGAGAGAGGGAGAGGGAGAGAGAGGAAGAGGGGAGAGAGAGAGGAAGAGAGGGGAGAGAGGGGAAGAGGGGGATGAGGGAAGGGAGAGAGAGGAGAGGGGAGAGAGGGAGGGGAGAGAGGAAGAGGAGAGAGGGAAGAGCGAGGAAGAGAGAGGAGAGGAGAGGAAGAGAGAAGAAAGAGGGAGAGGGGGGGAGAGGGGGAGAGGAAGAGAGGGGGGGATAGAGAGAGAGGAAGGAGGGGGAGAGAGGGGGAGAGAGGGAGAGAGAGGAGAGAGAGAGCGAGAGAGAGCGAGAGAAGAGAGGAGAGAGAGGAAGGGGGGAGAGAGAGGAAGAGAGGGGGGATCAAGATAAAGAGAGGGGGGGATGAAGGAGGGAAGGGGAGATGGGGAGGGAGAGACATTTTTGGGAGAGATACTAGTGGACTGGCTTCATGCTAACCAGGAGTCTCCTACCCATCTGTTGTTTCCCTCCCAGTAGAAAACACACAATATAATGGTGCCGTGCCAGGGGGTTCCACACAGTGACGGCCAGACTGGTGAAAGTCAGGACGGCACCTTTCAGCACTAGTAGAAGAAAGCTCTTCCCGACCTGAGACTGAACTCCCCAAGGTGGACTCATTCTTTGAACACACACGTGAAGGTATGAGTGTCCTACGACAAACACTCTCACATGATGTTCCAAACACCACTTCATTCCCCGTCAATGGAGATGCACTGAGTGTTTTTACTGAAGGACTGTGAATGAATATCAGTCTGACCACTAGATGGCAGCATGTGAACATCTAAAGGCCAGACCAGTACAGCCCATATAACCATGTCCAGCCCATATAACCCTGTCCAGCCCATATACCCTGTCCATATAACCCTGTCCAGTCCATATAAACCCTGTCCAGTCCATATAACCCTGTCCAGTCCATATAACCCTGTCGCAGTCCATATAACCCTGTCCAGCCCATATAACCCTGTCCAGCCCATTTCACCCTGTCCATATAACCTGTCCAGTCATATAACCCTGTCCATATAACCCTGTCAGCCCATATAACCCTGTCCACTCCATATAACCCTGTCCAGTCCATATAACCCTGTCCAGCCCATATAACCCTGTCCAGCCCATATAACCCAGTCCATATAACCCTGTCCAGTCCAATAACCCTGTCCAGCCCATATAACCCTGTCCAGCCCATATAACCCTGTCCATATAACCCTGTCCAGTCCATATAACCCTGTCCATATACCCTGTCCAGCCCATATAACCCTGTCCATATAACCCCTGTCCAGCCCATATAACCCTGTCCAGCCCATATAACCCGTCACGATCCATTAACACTGTGCCCATATAACCCTGTCCCAGTCCATCTACCCTGTCCAGTCCCATATACCCTTGTCCAGCCCATCTAACCCTGTCCAGTCCATATAACCCGGTCCAGGCCCATATAACCCTGGGTCCAGTCCATATAACCCTGGGTCCTAGCCCATCATAACCCTGTCCATATAACCCTGTCCAGCCCATATAACCCTGTCCATATAACCCTGTCCAGCCCATATAACCCGTCCATATAACCCTGTCCATATAACCCTGTCCAGTCCATATAACCCTGTCCAGCCCATATAACCCTGTCCAGCCCATATAACCCTGTCCAGTCCATAAACCCTGTCCAGCCCATATAACCCTGTCCAGCCCATTATAACCCTGTCCAGGCCCATATAACCCTGTCCAGCCCATATAACCCTGTCCAGCCCATATAACCCTGTCCAGCCCATATAACCCTGTCCAGTCCATATAACCTGTCCAGCCCCATATAACCCTGTCCAACCCATATAACCTGTCCATATAACCCTGTCCAGTCCATATAACCCTGTCCAGTCCCATATAACCCTGTCCAGCCCATATAACCCTGTCCATATAACCCTGTCCAGCCCATATAACCCTGTCCATATAACCCTGTCCAACCCATATAACCCTGTCCATATAACCCTGTCCAACCCATATAACCCTGTCCATATAACCCTGTCCAGCCCATAACCCTGTGCAGCCCATATAACCCTGTCCAGTCCATAACCCTGTGCAGCCCATATAACCCTGTCCAGTCCATATAACCCTGTCCAGTCCATATAACCCAGTCCATATAGTCCAGTCCATATAGCCCAGTCCATATATTCCATATAGCCCAGTCCATATAGTCCATATAGCCCAGTCCATATAGCCCAGTCCATATATTCCATATAGCCCAGTCCATATAGTCCATATAGCCCAGTCCATATAGCCCAGTCCATATAGCCCAGTCCATATAGCCCTGTCTAGCCCAGTCCATATAGCCCAGTCCATATAGCCCAGTCTAGCCAGCCCATCTAGCCCAGTCTAGCCAGCCCATCTAGCCCAGTCCATCTAGCCCAGTCCATCTAGCCCTGTCTAGCCCAGTCCATATAGCCCTGTCTAGCCCAGTCCATATTGCCTGTCTAGCTCAGTCCATATAGCCCAGTCCATCTAGCCCAGTCCAGCATACGTGATGGGAGAGGTAATGTGTACTCACATTTTCTATGACAAACGTCCACTCCTTGTCTTCAAACTCCTCTGCGTGGGGGTCCTAGGAGAGAGGAGAGGAAACGACACAGAGGTATTCAGACCCCTTCCTTTTCCACAGTCCGTTACCTTACAGCCGTATTCCCTCAATCTACACACAACACCCCATAATGACATTAATGCAAGTTAGTGCTAGTTTGACCACCAGAAGGCATCTTTGAGAAGCATTTGATAGTCTCCCATATTGGCATTACTAGATAATTCAAAAACCTTATTTTGTAATAGCAGAGCACAGGAGATTGATTTCAAGAAATTTAATTCATATTATGGTGTTTTATTCCGTGAAAAACGAAAAAACTAAACCCTCCGGGTTTCCGTTAGGATTCTTTATTTTTTTATTTTTTTTATTTCACCTTTATTTAACCAGGTAGGCTAGTTGAGAACACCTTTATTTAACCAGGTAGGCTAGTTGAGAACAAGTTCTCATTTGCAACTACGACCTGGCCAAGATAAAGCATAGCAGTGTGAGCATACAACAAAGAGTAACACATGGAGTAAACAATTAACAATTTTGCAGATTAACACTGGAGTGATGAATGATCAGATGGTCATGTACAGGTAGAGATATTGGTGTGCAGAAGAGCAGAAAAGTAAATAAATAAAAACAGTATGGGGATGAGGTAGGTGAAAAGGGTGGGCTATTTACCAATAGACTATGTACAGCTGCAGCGATCGGTTAGCTGCTCAGATAGCTGATGTTTGAAGTTGGTGAGGGAGATAAAAGTCTCCAACTTCAGCGATTTTTGCAATTCGTTCCAGTCACAGGCAGCACAGAGTACTGGAACGAAAGGCGGCCAAATGAGGTGTTGGCTTTAGGGATGATCAGTGAGATACACCTACTGGAGCGCGTGCTACGGATGGGTGTTGCCATCGTGACCAGTGAGCTGAGATAAGGCGGAGCTTTACCTAGCATGGACTTGTAGATGACCTGGAGCCAGTGGGTCTGGCGACGAATATGTAGCGAGGGCCAGCCGACTAGAGCATACAAGTCGCAGTGGTGGGTGGTATAAGGTGCTTTAGTGACAAAACGGATGGCACTGTGATAGACTGCATCCAGTTTGCTGAGTAGAGTGTTGGAAGCCATTTTGTAGATGACATCGCCGAAGTCGAGGATCGGTAGGATAGTCAGTTTTACTAGGGTAAGCTTGGCGGCGTGAGTGAAGGAGGCTTTGTTGCGGAATAGAAAGCCGACTCTTGATTTGATTTTCGATTGGAGATGTTTGATATGAGTCTGGAAGGAGAGTTTGCAGTCTAGCCAGACACCTAGGTACTTATAGACGTCCACATATTCTAGGTCGGAACCATCCAGGGTGGTGATGCTAGTCGGGCATGCGGGTGCAGGCAGCGACCGGTTGAAAAGCATGCATTTGGTTTTACTAGCGTTTAAGAGCAGTTGGAGGCCACGGAAGGAGTGTTGTATGGCATTGAAGCTTGTTTGGAGGTTAGATAGCACAGTGTCCAAAGACGGGCCGAAAGTATATAGAATGGTGTCGTCTGCGTAGAGGTGGATCAGGGAATCGCCCGCAGCAAGAGCAACATCATTGATATACCCAGAGAAAAGAGTCGGCCCGAGAATTGAACCCTGTGGCACCCCCATAGAGACTGCCAGAGGACCGGACAGCATGCCCTCCGATTTGACACACTGAACTCTGTCTGCAAAGTAATTGGTGAACCAGGCAAGGCAGTCATCCGAAAAACCGAGGCTACTGAGTCTGCCGATAAGAATATGGTGATTGACAGAGTCGAAAGCCTTGGCAAGGTCGATGAAGACGGCTGCACAGTACTGTCTTTTATCGATGGCGGTTATGATATCGTTTAGTACCTTGAGTGTGGCTGAGGTGCACCCATGACCGGCTCGGAAACCAGATTGCACAGCGGAGAAGGTACGGTGGGATTCGAGATGGTCAGTGACCTGTTTGTTGACTTGGCTTTCGAAGACCTTAGATAGGCAGGGCAGGATGGACCCCTCCTGTCTCAGCCCCCAGTATTTATGCTGCAGTAGTTTGTGTCGGGGGGCTGGGGTCAGTTTGTTATATCTGGAGTACTTCTCCTGTCCTATTCGGTGTCCTGTGTGAATCTAAGTGTGCGTTCTCTAATTCTCTCCTTCTCTCTTTCTTTCTCTCTCTCGGAGGACCTGAGCCCTAGGACCATCTGACATGATGACTCCTTGCTGTCCCCAGTCCACCTGGCCATGCTGCTGTTCCAGTTTCAACTGACCTGAGCCCTAGGACCATGCCCCAGGACTACCTGACATGATGACTCCTTGCTGTCCCCAGTCCACCTGGCCATGCTGCTGCTCCAGTTTCAACTTCCACCTGACTGTGCTGCTGCTCCAGTTTCAACTGTTCTGCCTTATTATTATTCGACCATGCTGGTCATTTATGAACATTTGAACATCTTGGCCATGTTCTGTTATAATCTCCACCCGGCACAGCCAGAAGAGGACTGGCCACCCCACATAGCCTGGTTCCTCTCTAGGTTTCTTCCTAGGTATTGGCCTTTCTAGGGAGTTTTTTCCTAGCCACCGTGCTTCTACACCTGCATTGCTTGCTGTTTGGGGTTTTAGGCTGGGTTTCTGTACAGCACTTTGAGATATCAGCTGATGTACGAAGGGCTATATAAATAAATTTGATTTGATTTGATATAGGTCTGTAACAGTTTGGGTCTAGGGTGTCTCCCCCTTTGAAGAGGGGGATGACTGCGGCAGCTTTCCAATCCTTGGGGATCTCAGACGAGATGAAAGAGAGGTTGAACAGGCTGGTAATAGGGGTTGCGACAATGGTGGCAGATAGTTTCAGAAATAGAGGGTCCAGATTGTCAAGCCCAGCTGATTTGTACGGGTCCAGGTTTTGCAGCTCTTTCAGAACATCTGCTATCTGGATTTGGGTAAAGGAGAACCTGGAGAGGCTTGGGCGAGGAGCTGCGGGGGGGGGCGGAGCTGTTGGCCGAGGTTGAAGTAGCCAGGCGGAAGGCATGGCCAGCCGTTGAGAAATGCTTATTGAAGTTTTCGATAATCATGGATTTATCAGTGGTGACCGTGTTACCTAGCCTCAGTGCAGTGGGCAGCTGGGAGGAGGTGCTCTTGTTCTCCATGGACTTCACAGTGTCCCAGAACTTTTTGGAGTTGGAGCTACAGGATGCAAACTTCTGCCTGAAGAAGCTGGCCTTAGCTTTCCTGACTGACTGCGTGTATTGGTTCCGGACTTCCCTGAACAGTTGCATATCACGGGGACTATTCGATGCTATTGCAGTCCGCCACAGGATGTTTTTGTGCTGGTCGAGGGCAGTCAGGTCTGGGGTGAACCAAGGGCTGTATCTGTTCTTAGTTCTGCATTTTTTGAACGGAGCATGCTTATCTAAAATGGCGAGGAAGTTACTTTTAAAGAATGACCAGGCATCCTCAACTGACGGGATGAGGTCAATGTCCTTCCAGGATACCCGGGCCAGGTCGATTAGAAAGGCCTGCTCACAGAAGTGTTTTAGGGAGCGTTTGACAGTGATGAGGGGTGGTCGTTTGACTGCGGCTCCGTAGCGGATACAGGCAATGAGGCAGTGATCGCTGAGATCCTGGTTGAAGACAGCGGAGGTGTATTTGGAGGGCCAGTTGGTCAGGATGACGTCTATGAGGGTGCCCTTGTTTACAGAGTTAGGGTTGTACCTGGTGGGTTCCTTGATGATTTGTGTGAGATTGAGGGCATCTAGCTTAGATTGTAGGACTGGCGGGGTGTTAAGCATATCCCAGTTTAGGTCACCTAACAGAACAAACTCTGAAGCTAGATGGGGGGCGATCAATTCACAAATGGTGTCCAGGGCACAGCTGGGAGCTGAGGGGGGTCGGTAGCAGGCGGCAACCGTGAGAGACTTATTTCTGGAGAGAGTAATTTTCAAAATTAGTAGTTCGAACTGTTTGGGTATGGACCTGGAAAGTATGACATTACTTTGCAGGCTATCTCTGCAGTAAACTGCAACTCCTCCCCCTTTGGACGTTCTATCTTGACGGAAGATGTTATAGTTGGGTATGGAAATCTCTGAATTTTTGGTGGCCTTCCTGAGCCAGGATTCAGACACAGCAAGGACATCAGGGTTAGCAGAGTGTGCTAAAGCAGTGAGTAAGACAAACTTAGGGAGGAGGCTTCTGATGTTGACATGCATGAAACCAAGGCTTTTTCGATCACAGAAGTCAACAAATGAGGGTGCCTGGGGACATGCAGGGCCTGGGTTTACCTCCACATCACCCGCGGAACAGAGAAGGAGTAGTATGAGGGTGCGGCTAAAGGCTATCAAAACTGGTCGCCTAGAGCGTTGGGGACAGAGAATAAGAGGAGCAGGTTTCTGGGCATGGTAGAATATATTCAGGGCATAATGCGCAGATAGGGGTATGGTGGGGTGCGGGTACAGCGGAGGTAAGCCCAGGCACTGGGTGATGATGAGAGAGGTTGTATCTCTGGACATGCTGGTAGTAATGGGTGAGGTCACCGCATGTGTGGGAGGTGGGACAAAGGAGTTATCAGGGGTATGAAGAGTGGAGCTAGGGGCTCCATTGTGAACTAAAACAATGATAACTAACCTGAACAACAGTATACAAGGCATATTGACATTTGAGAGAGACATACAGTGAGGCATACAGTAATCACAGGTGTTGAATTGGGAAAGCTAGCTAAAACAGTAGGTGAGACAACAGCTAATCAGCTAGCACAACAACAGCAGGTAAAATGGCGTAGACTAGGCAATGGGGCCAACAGATAAGACAAACAAGCAGAATGGAGTACCGTGATTAATGGACAGTCCAGCGTGCATCAGCTATGTAGCCAAGAGATCAGTGTCCAGGGGGCAGCGGTGGATAGGGCAGGGAAGCTGGACTGGCGAGTGTTATCCAGGTAAAAAAACTAACAATGACTAAATAGCTTGTAGCTAGTTAGCTGGTTAGCTTCTGGAGGTTCTTGAGTGTGTTCTAAAAAAAATAAAAAATAATAGCGATTCCGTATCACATTGGGTGAGGCAGGTTTCCGGAAGGTATAAACAAATTAAAAGTCAAAGAGATAGAAAGTAAATATGGGTCAGGTGAGCGTTTGGGACGCGGCGATTCAGGAGGGAAGCAGGCCTGTGCTAACAAGCTAACAGTTTGTAGGCCCGGGCTAGACAAGGTAGCAGTTAGCGGACCGGAGCTGGACAAGCTAGCAGTTAGCAGGCCGAATTAGCAAGCAGGGAGATAGCGAGGGCTAGAGAGTTAGCCTTTGGGGGACGTCGCGATGGGGTGAGTCTGTTTATTCCTCTTCATGCGGTGACATCGATAGACCGGTCATGGGCCCGGGTATTGTAGCTCAGGAGTATGCTACGGTGGTAGCGCAGGCCGGGCTAGCTTCAAGCTAAGTGGGTGGAAACGCTAGCCAGGGGTAATCATCCGGGGTTGCGGTTTAGCTAGATAGCTAGTTGTGAAGATCCAGCTGAAAAATCCAGCTGAAAAATGTTCCGTTTGCGGTGGGAATCCGGGGATGAAAAATAAATAGGTCCGTTATGCTCTGGTTAGAGTCGCGTTGTTCGAACTGGCGAGAGCTTTCCGAACTACAGGTTAGCTGATGACCGGTTAGCTGAAGACCGCTAGCATAGCTGGTGGTTAGCTGGCTAGCTTCAGTTGAGGGGTCCCGAAGTAAATATAAATACTTTTGGAAAAATAGCTACATTGGGTGAGGCGGGTAGCAGGAGAGTATTTGGAAGCTTAGGTTTAGCAAAATGTTTTTAAAGGGATAGCTATGTAAAAAACGAAAAATATGTAAAAAACGAAAAATAAACAAAATATACAGGGACACGACAGGACGACTTACTGCTACGCCATCTTGGATGGCGTGGAACATATGTCGCTGTACAACGTGATGGTCAGGAGTAGGCTACGGCATAAGAGGATTGGAGGATTGTAAATTCATATCTAAGGGGCATAACATTTCCACACCCTAATTGTAGTGTAACCAATGCTCATTTCGCCTAAGGTAGGCCGACAGAATATCTACGAATATATATTTTTTCCAATGACCTGACTCTCCGCCAATAATTATAATGATTTATTTCTGGAGAAAACTAACTTGACTATTTAGCAGATATCACTTGCTTATATTCAGTCAATACACATACGGTTGAAGTCAGAAGTTTACATACACTAAGGCTGGAGTCATTAAAACTCGTTTTTCAACCACTCCACAAATTTCTTGTTAACAAACTATAGTTTTGGCAAGTCGGTTAGGACATCTACTTTGTGCATGACACAAGTAATTTATCCAACAATTATTTACAGACACAACCTGATGAATACAGGCCCTGACTACTATACAACATGATGAATACAGGTCCTGACTACTATACAACATGATGAATACAGGCCCTGACTACTATACAACATGATGAATACAGGCCCTGACTACTATACAACATGATGAATACAGGCCCTGACTACTATACAACATGAATACAGGCCCTGACTACTATACAACATGAATACAGGCCCTGACTAATATACAACATGATGAATACAGGCCCTGACTACTATACAACATGAATACAGGCCCTGACTACTATACAACATGATGAATACAGGCCCTGACTACTATACAACATGATGAATACAGGCCCTGACTACTATACAACATGAATACAGGCCTGACTACTATACAACATGAATACAGGCCCTGACTACTATACAACATGATGAATACAGGCCCTGACTACTATACAACATGATGAATACAGGCCCTGACTACTATACAACATGAATACAGGCCCTGACTACTAATACAACATGATGAATACAGGCCCTGACTACTATACACATGATGAATACAGGCCCTGACTACTATACAACATGAATACAGGCCCTGACTACTATACAACATGAATACAGGCCCTGACTAATATACAACATGATGAATACAGGCCCTGACTACTATACAACATGAATAACAGGCCCTGACTACTATACAACATGATGAATACAGGCCCTGACTACTATACAACATGATGAATACAGGCCCTGACTACTATACAACATGAAATACAGGCCCTGACTACTATACAACATGAATACAGGCCCTGACTACTATACAACATGATGAATACAGGCCCTGACTACTATACAACATGAATACAGGCCCTGACTAACTATACAACATGAATACAGGCCCTGACTACTACACAACATGAATACAGGCCCTGACTACTATACAACATGATGAATACAGGCCCTGACTACTAGACATACATGAATACAGGCCCTGACTACTATACAACGATGATGAATACAGGCCCTGACTACTATACAACATGATGAATACAGGCCCTGACTACTATACAACATGATGAATACAGGCCCTGACTACTATACAACATGATGAATACAGGCCCTGACTACTATACACATGAATACAGGCCCTGACTACTATACAACATGAATACAGGCCCTGACTACTAACACAACATGAATACAGGCCCTGAACTACTATACACAGTGATGAATACAGGCCCTGACTACTATACAACATGATGATACAGGCCCTGACTACTATACAACATGATGAATACAGGCCCTGACTACTATACAACATGAATACAGGCCCGGACTACTATACAACATGAATACAGGCCCTGACTACTATACACATGATTAATACAGGCCCTGACTACTATACATACAACATGAATACAGGCCCTGACTACTATACAACATGATGAATAACAGGCCCTGACTACTATACAACATGATGAATACAGGCCCTGACTACTATACAAAATGATGAATACAGGCCCTGACTACTATACAAATGATGAATACAGGCCCTGACTACTACTACAACATGAATACAGGCCCTGACTACTATACAACATGAATACAGCCCTGACTACTATACAACATGATGAATAAGGCCCTGACTACTATACAACATGATGAATACAGGCCCTGACTACTATACAACATGAATACAGGCCCTGACTACTATACAACATGAATACAGGCCCTGACTACTATACAACATGAATACAGGCCCTGACTACTACACAACATGAATACAGGCCCTGACTACTATACAACATGAATACAGGCCTGACTACTATACACATGATGAATACAGGCCCTGACTACTATACAACCTGATGAATACAGGCCCTGACTACTATACAACATGATGAATACAGGCCCTGACTACTATACAACATGAATACAGGCCCTGACTACTTTACAACATGATGAATACAGGCCCTGACTACTTTACAACATGATGAATACAGGCCCTGACTACTTTACAACATGATGAATACAGGCCCTGACTACTATACACATGATGAATACAGGCCCTGACTACTATACAACATGATGAATACAGGCCCTGACTACTATAACAACATGATGAATACAGGCCCTGACTACTATACAACATGATGAATACAGGCCCTGACTACTATACAACATGAATACACAGGCCCTGACTACTATACAACATGAATACAGACCCTGACTAATACACACATGAATACAGGCCCTGACTACTATACAACATGAATACAGGCCCTGACTACTATACAACATGAATACAGGCCCTGACTACTATACAACATGATGAATACAGGCCCTGACTACTATACAACATGATGAATACAGGCCCTGACTACTATACAACATGATGAATACAGGCCCTGACTACTATACAACATGATGAATACAGGCCCTGACTACTACACAACATGATGAATACAGGCCCTGACTACTATACAACATGATGAATACAGGCCCTGACTACTATACAACATGATGAATACAGGCCCTGACTACTACACAACATGATGAATACAGGCCCTGACTACTACACAACATGATGAATACAGGCCCTGACTACTATACAACATGATGAATACAGGCCCTGACTACTATACAACATGATATACAAGGCCCTGACTACTATACAACATGATGAATACAGGCCCTGACTACTACACAACATGAATACAGGCCCTGACTACTATACAACATGATGAATACAGGCCCTGACTACTACACAACATGAATAACAGGCCCTGACTACTATAGCAACATGATGAATACAGGCCCTGACTACTATACAACATGATGAATACAGGCCCTGACTACTATACAACAAGAATACAGGCCCTGACTAATATACAACATGAATACAGGCCCTGACTAATATACAACATGAATACAGGCCCTGACTACTATACAACCTGATGAATACAGGCCCTGACTACTATACAACCTGATGAATACAGGCCCTGACTACTATACAACATGATGAATACAGGCCCTGACTACTATACAACCTGATGAATACAGGCCCTGACTACTATACAACATGAATACAGGCCCTGACTACTATACAACATGATGAATACAGGCCCTGACTACTATACAACATGATGAATACAGGCCCTGACTACTATACAACATGATGAATACAGGCCCTGACTACTATACAACATGATGAATACAGGCCCTGACTACTATACAACATGAATACAGGCCCTGACTACTATACAACATGAATACAGGCCCTGACTACTATACAACATGAATACAGGCCCTGACTACTATACAACATGAATACAGGCCCTGACTACTATACAACATGATGAATACAGGCCCTGACTACTATACAACATGATGAAATACAGGCCCTGACTACTATACAACATGATGAATACAGGCCCTGACTACTATACAACATGATGAATACAGGCCCTGACTACTATACAACATGAATACAGGCCCTGACTACTATACAACATGAATACAGGCCCTGACTACTATACAACATGAATACAGGCCCTGACTACTATACAACATGATGAATACAGGCCCTGACTACTACACAACATGAATACAGCCCTGACTACTATACAACATGAATACAGGCCCTGACTACTATACAACAGGAATACAGGCCCTGACTACTATAACAACATGAAATACAGGCCCTGACTACTATACAACATGATGAATACAGGCCCTGACTACTATACAACATGATGAATACAGGCCCTGACTACTAACAACATATGAATACGGCCCTGACTACTATACAAATGAATACAGGCCCTGACTACTATACAACATGAATACAGGCCCTGACTACTATACAACATGATGATACAGGCCCCTGACTACTATACAACATGAATACAGGCCCTGACTACTATACAACATATGAATACAGGCCCTGACTACTATACAACATGATATACAGGCCCTGCTACTACATGATGAATACAGGCCCTGACTACTATACAACATGAATACAGGCCCTGACTACTACACAACATGAATACAGGCCCTGACTACTATACAACATGATGAATACAGGCCCTGACTACTATACAACATGATGAATACAGGCCCTGACTACTATACAACATGATGAATACAGGCCCTGACTACTACGTGAGTTGTGACTGATTAGATTTGTACCTTTTGCTTCAACACCAGGCAAGTCTGTCAACAAGAGATCAGTATGTTGACATAAACAGTCTCTCTCACACACACAGAGAGAAACACACACACACACACAAAGAGAGAGAAACACACAACACACAGAAAGAGAGAGAAATACACACACACAGAAAGAGAGAGAAATACACACACACACAGAAAAGCTACCTTGAAGAGTGTGACAGATATTTCTATGTTTTCCGGTACAGGCCACACCACCACTCCTCGGTAGGGGTTCTTGATGCCTTGGCTGCCAACTGTGAGCCTGGGGAGAGATTGAGAGTGTTATTTACTTTATACCTTTTCTATTAGAACAACATTGTATTGCACCATAATATAGTGTAACGTTTACTGCACAGTTCTGATATTTCTATTTAGTTTGATTTATTATATTTTACTATTATAGTTGATTATTAGTCTATTTCAACCTGCTTCGGCAATGTTAACATATGTTACCCCATGTCAATAAAGCCCTTTTAATTGAATTGAGAGAGAGAGACAGAGGGGGACCGAAAACACATATATACACTTTTTTTTTATCACTAATTAACATCCAACATTTCCACAGACAGAAACTCATGAAGGGTAAAGACCCAACGGATGCCAAGGTGCAGACCAACAGGTAAACTCTGAAGAAATATTATAGAAAGCTGTACACTATACATTTCCACAGTGATTTATCCTACTTCCTACTTCCGCCTTCCTCCGACCAGGTCTAAACAGCCTGAAGTACCAAGACAAAACACACACCTTGGAGGATTTCCGTCGGCTCCTGCGAGTCCACACCACTACCAGCTTGTCTGGTTGCCTGGAAAAGAACAGAGGGAGGAGGAGGGATGAGTAGAGGACAGTGTGGAGGAAGGAGGGGGGATGAGAAGAGGACAGTGTGGAGGGGGGGATGAGAAGAGGACAGTGTGGAGGAGGGATGAGAAGAGGACAGTGTGGAGGAAGGAGGAGAAGAGGACAGTGTGGAGGAGGGAGGAGGGATGAGAAGAGGACAGTGTGGAGGAAGGATGAGAAGAGGACAGTGTGGAGGAGGGAGGAGGGATGAGAAGAGGACAGTGTGGAGGAAGGAGGAGAAGAGGACAGTGTGGAGGAGGGATGAGAAGAGGACAGTGTGGAGGGGGGATGAGAAGAGGACAGTGTGGAGGGGGGATGAGAAGAGGACAGTGTGGAGGAGGGGAGGGAGGGATGAGAAGAGGACAGTGTGGAGGAGGATGAGAAGAGGACAGTGGGATGAGGAGAAGAGGACAGTGTGGAGGAGGGATGAGAAGAGGACAGTGTGGAGGAGGGATGAGAAAGAGTGACAGTCGTGGAGGAGGGATGAGAAGAGGACAGTGTGGAGGAAGGTATTGAGAAGAGGACAGTGTGGAGGAGGGGAGGGGATGAGAAGAGGACAGTGTGGAGGAAGGAGGAGAAGAGGACAGTGTGGAGGAGGAGGAGAGAGGACAGTGTGGAGGAGGGAGGAGGGATGAGAAGAGGACAGTGTGGAAGGGGGGGATGAGAAGAGGACAGTGTGGAGGAGGGATGAGAAGAGGACAGTGTGGAGGAGGGATGAGAAGAGGACAGTGTGGAGGAGGGATGAGAAGAGGACAGTGTGGAGGAGGGATGAGAGAGGACGTGTGGAGGAAGGAGGAGAAGAGGACAGTGTGGAGGAAGGAGGAGAAGAGGAACATTGTGGAGGAAGGAGGAGAAGAGGACAGTGTGGAGGAGGGAGGGATGAGAAGAGGACAGTGTGGAGGGGGGATGAGAAGAGGACAGTGTGGAGGAGGGAGGAAGGGATGAGAAGAGGACAGTGTGGAGGAAGGATGAGAAGAGGACAGTGTGGAGGAGGGAGGAGGGATGAGAAGAGGACAGTGTGGAGGAAGGATGAGAAGAGGACAGTGTGGAGGAGGGAGGAGGGATGAGAAGAGGACAGTGTGGAGGAGGGATTAGAAGAGGACAGTGTGGAGGAAGGAGGAGAAGAGGACAGTGTGGAGGAAGGAGGAGAAGAGGACAGTGTGGAGGAGGGAGGAGGGATGAGAAGAGGACAGTGTGGAGGGTGGATGAGAAGAGGACAGTGTGGAGGAGGGAGAGGGATGAGAAGAGGACAGTGTGGAGGAGGATGAGAAGAGGACAGTGTGGAGGACGGAGGAGGGATGAGAAGAGGACAGTGTGGAGGAAGGAGGAGAAGAGGACAGTGTGGAGGAAGGAGGAGAAAAGGACAGTGTGGAGGAGGGAGGAGGGATGAGAAGAGGACAGTGTGGAGGGGGGATGAGAAGAGGACAGTGTGGAGGAGGGATGAGAAGAGGACAGTGTGGAGGAGGGATGAGAAGAGGACAGTGTGGAGGAAGGAGGAGAAGAGGACAGTGTGGAGGAAGGAGGAGAAGAGGACAGTGTGGAGGAGGGAGGAGGGATGAGAAGAGGACAGTGTGGAGGAAGGAGGAGAAGAGGACAGTGTGGAGGAAGGAGGAGAAAAGGACAGTGTGGAGGAAGGAGGAGGGATGAGAAGAGGACAGTGTG